>NW_027256883.1:193014562-193254562 GCF_029215685.1 Pituophis catenifer annectens
TAGACTGAACTACTTATTAAGAAAAATACAGATTCATACTGACTTCATAACCCTGCTGTAACTGTTGACTTTGTGACTTCAGATAGATAGTCCAAAGAGGCCATATATGGTATATAATGTGAGCCAAGGTAAAGAGTCAGAATTACCTGGAGAAAAATTACAGTTAATTGCTTCATAAAATTTATTTCTCTAGGTCAGCTTGTCTCATCCTAACACACACACATACACAGAGAGAGAAACACTTGCTCTCACACACACACTGGCTCTCTTACACACATAAGCATGTGAGCGAAGAAGGTGAATATTCTTCCATTCTTTGAATATTCAAGATTTGCTTGTAATGAACAGAAGCAAGGAGATGAGATAGAAAGGGATGGGAAAACTCATTTAAAGGGGACCTACCGTATTTTTCAAAGTATAAGACACACCAGAGTATAAGACACACCTTAGTTTTTGGGGAGAAAAATAAGAAAAACGCTGATTGGTGGGTGGATTGGCCTCCCAGAATACCCCCAATCAGCTGTTCCCAGAGGTGAATTTTAGCAACAGGTTCATTGGTTATAAGCTCTGCGCCTTGCTTTTTTTTCTGCCTCTGAAATTTCTGAAACTCCATTTCAGAAAAAACTTTTTTTCCTGCCTCTGAAAGCCTCCAAAACAGAGCTTCAAAAAAAAAAAAAGCCTCTAAGCTCTGTTTCTGAGGCTTTTTTTTCTGAAGCTTCCTTTCTGATGCTTTTTTCAGCCTCTGAAACCTCCATTTGAGAAGCTGGGCGGGGCTACATTTGGAGTATAAGACGCACCCAGATTTTTCACCCTCTTTTTTGGGGGGAAACGGTGTGTCTTATACTCTGAAAAATACGGTAATTCTGCCAAATTGGTACTGATAAATCACAGAGAAGTTTGCAAGTAAAAGTTGCTTAGTATTCTAACTGGGAGAAACCATGACCATTATTGTTTGAACAATAATGTCCTATGCATCACTGACCAATGTTCGGTGAAGAGCAAGAGAAATTGGAATGTGGCAGAGACCCCACCTTATAGCAGGCAGTGACATTAAGTGTTGAAGGTACTGACCTTTTGTAGTTATAGGTTGCTTCTGTTTCCAATATCCAAAGCACGGCCACTTCATTTCCTTGATTGCTGTGTAGTGATAAAAAAAACATGATCAATGTTCTTGGTAAGGCTTTCTGGGATCAAGGGTTTCTGATCAGAGACACCTCCCTAATGATTTCCCAGACAAATTGACATACCAAGAGCTGCTTTAGATAATTTATTGAGATTGTAGCTATGTATGCACTGTTACAAATTAAAACTAAAGTCTCCCTTGAGTCAAGCTTAACTTCTGCTGTTTCTTAGCAACAATATGCACGTGTCCTGTCATGCTTTTTTAAAGATATTTTTAAACTTCCCAGTCTAATTTCTAAGTAGTAACCAGGCTCAATCCTACTTAGGTTTTTCAAGACCAGTCATGATTAGGTACATTTTCCTACTTGCTGTGATAAAGTCACCTCAAAGTGAGTAGTCAGGATATATGGCCTGTGGAAATACAGTCTATGAATGTAGTGAAACAGAGATGGGGAAGATCAAAATGGAGTTGTAGTAGAGATGGCAGAAATTGAAGTGGTATATAATGAGCAGCAATAAGAATAATTGTCCTGGGCTTATAAATGGCAGCTCTTATCTGGTTTAAGAATAATTTCATAAGGCTTCTCCATATGTTCAGTTTTTTATACACAGGAGGAAACTCACTCAGAGAACAACCTCCAGAAAACCAGGTGAAAAAGTAAGGCCAGAAGACAAGCAGAGTCAAGGTCTGGGAATTAAGAATTCTATGAATAAGTTACCACTGTCTTTATGGAGTAGCATTGTTCTAAATAACTTTGCTCAAGGAAAGGGAATTAGCCTGGTGTGGATGGTGGAGACAAAAGCAATCAACCTCTGACCCCACCCAAAGATAGTTGAACCAGATCCAGTCTATCATCCTTCAACAGATTCCTCCTGATCAACCCTGTCAGGTTCATCTGTCTACAACTAAGCATTCCTCTGTCTCTGTTGATGATTCAGTCTTCAGATGCTGGTGTTTTCAAAGATTGGTACAAAAGGCTCTTCATCTGGTTCAAAGACTGCAAATTCAAAGGTAAGAATTGTGAGGTGTGTGACTACCGCAGAATCGTTGATGTGGGTCTGATTTTTAGGCTACCTCATCCTGCTTCTCTATCATGTCTGAACAGGATTTTGACAAGAAGGCAGCAAGAGTTATATAGATTAAAAGAAAGAAGGGAGGGCAGAGATCACCGAAAGAATAGAATAGAATAGAATAGAATAGAATAGAATAGAATAGAATAGAATAGAATAGAATAGAATAGAATAGAATAGAATAGAATAGAATAGAATAGAATTCTTTATTGGCCAAGTGTGATTGGACACACAAGGAATTTGTCTCTGGTGTATAAACTCTAAGTGTACATACAAAGTGATAGGTATAGATCATAAATCATAGTTACAATCATAAATCATAAGAAACAAACAACAAGTGATAAATCATAAGATACCGATAGGACAAGATAATAGTAGGAAAGATAAGAATATGAGAAAGAATGAGAAGATGAGAAGGATAATAGCAATATAGCCTACTACATGGGTAAAGTATCTTTAGGCCTAAGACAGTGCTGTGTGAATTAAGTGTTTAGCAGAGTCATGGCATTGGGGGGGAAACTGTCTTTGTGTCTAGTTGTTTTGGCATGCAGTGCCCTAGAGCATTGTCCTGAAGGGAAAAATTAGAGATAGAGTTAAAGATAGAGCCCCATACAAGATAAATACTCTGTAAGGACTCAGGTTATGTCATGACCAAATGCCTCGTATCTGGCACTGCTTTATTTCTCTTTTGTGCATACTCTTTTCCTATTTCTCAATATTAGAATGCCATCTAGCATTCTATATATTCAGTCAGTCAGTCAATCAGTCAATCAGTCAGTCAGTCAATCAATCAGTCAATCAATCAATCAATTTATATAACTGTCCCTCCCACAATAGTGAGCCATTCACAAACTTTAAAAAAAAATAATAATCACCAAATTTGCCAACTTCACAATACCAACTTCAAAGGGCAGAATTATCATATTATTCTTCTCTTGAATATATCCTATACCAGTGATGGCTAACCTTTTCGGGACCGAGTGCCCAAAGCGTGCATGCACACGAACCCCTAAAATGCAATATGTGCAAGGCCCCCACATGTGCCCCACCCCCCCATGTATGTGGGTCCCTCGCATATGCCTTGCCCCCTTACACCCGCCCCCTGCGCATGCGTGCACGCCCACCCCCCCACACACACCCCTCCTGCATGCAAGGCAGAGACCTGAAGACCAGCTGGCTGGGGGGAGGCACGCTTGCATGCGTGGCAGAGCTGAACTGGGGCGACGGCTCGTGTACCATCAGAGAGAGCGTTGCGTGCCACCTCTGGCATGTGTGCCATAGGTTTGCCATCACGGTCCTATACCATCAATATGGTTATAGTATTAAATTGCTTACAGCAGCCATGTTAATCAAACAAGCTGATTACCTAGTATATAATTCTCAATTTTTCTTCAGTATCATGTATCCCCCATGCTGAAAGCTTAGGCCAGCCTAGCCAATTCGGTGCATTTGAATATATAGGACAATTATTGGCAGACTTTCCAGGGTTTCATCTGGAAGACTGTTCGAGGCTGTTCAAGATATTTTAACAATCTAGATTGTTCATTTTACATTATTGTCTCTGTTAACCCAAGAGCAGTCTGTATTTATAGAATTCCTCACTTCATTTTGGCAAGTTTTTCTTCAAAAAGTCATGCTGCCTGGGAGCTATCCTGAAAAGAGGCTCACATTTCACACTAGCATCCTTAGCATGACAAAAGCGAAACGTAACTGCACTGAAATAGAAAAAGATCGATAAACCTCACTGGAAGCACTTATTAATTAACTTTTTAAAGGAAAGTTATTTATAATGGTTAAATGGACAGGGAAGTAATTCTAGTTTAGAATCTCTGATTATCTGAATTGCTCAATTAACTTCTTTTCTTCTCTTGAGAAGATTTGACAAGTTCCATTCAAAGTGAATAACTCTGGAATAGGGACAACCACCTTACTTTGTCTTAAAATATGTTCTTAAATTCACAAATAATGAGTTTCCCCCCATCTTTCTCGTTTTCCTTTCCTTTCCTTTCCCTCCTCTTCTTTCTCTCACTACAAAAACAATGTTACAAAAAGTGTTCAGGCCTTCCTTGATGAAATAGTAAAGTATCAGCATTCATTGACATGGCTTTTATCTGAGTGCTTTTAATGTTCTACTTTCAAATCCAAGCTATAAAGAATCTATTTCTTACCAGTTGGGTGTCTGCTAATACAGTTTCTTGAGAGAATGAGAAGAAAACGATTGAAATGCTTTGAGAGTGTTTCACATATAGAGTACCACTGAAGAAGGACTAGTGCAAAAAACACTCAGGGATATAAAAACAAAATATTTGCAATAGCAAGTGGAAGGTTTTTCTCTACCTTTTATCTCCTCCCCCCCTCCCATTTTTGTGCCTTCCATGAGCTTTGACCAAACTGCATCAGAACTTAGAGGCCAGATCTTCAATCTCATTGTTCGGCCCTACAGAGGAGTGATCTTTATATCCTTCCTTCTCATAATCCAGACAAGACAGATTTGTGGCTGATTCCAGGAGCTGGACTTCAAGGTCTCAGTAATAAAATTTGTTTTTATTGGGAGCTGCCAGAGTTTTCTGAAACATGGGCGGCTGTATAAATGTTTTAAATAGTTAAGTAAAAACAAAAATAAACTATACATAATGAGACTGTGCTTCTTAAGGAACAATGTACAGCACAAAAATTTTTCTGGCTCTAGTTCAGACAGTGAACAACCACATAATTTCTATGATGCTTCAGCTGACACGTTTCAGACAGATGTCACTTAGATATCCAGTCAGAGGAGAATTGGCAGGGCTGCACCCACAATATTGAGGGAAAATATTTGGGAATAAATGCCCAGCAGAAAGAAATGTGTCCTTTTCCATCTCACACACTAGGTCCTCTAGCTTAGTTTTGTATGTCATCCCTATGGAATCAGTGAGATGTGAGAAGTCCATCCTAATTTTTATTTTATCATATATATTTACATCAACACTCTAGCTATTTAGACTCTACCTAAATGGCATCCAAAAACTATCCCAGAAAAAACAATCTGTTATCAAACACAAACGAATCACGCATAATCCACAGAAAATTTGTCTCGGTCATCCAGGTCATGGTTGCCCCTAAAGGTGCTTTTTCAAAAGGCAACTGGACTTACTTTGTTTTTGCTTGAAGTTGTTTTGCTTCTCACGCAAGAAGCTAAAAGATGCCTTTTAAAAAAGCACCGTTGGGATCACAGAATACTTCTTTAGCCATTGGCCATTGGAAGCATTTGGACAAAAGGATAATAGGAGATAACTCCAAACTCTCCCAGTGGAGTTTAATTTAATTAACTCCATTGTATTTTTGTTTGGATGGCAGATTGGTGTGTTCCTTTTTTCTTGTTTTATGTTTTCTTCTTTTTCTTCCTTTTGGCTTATTTTATTGTACTTTTGGGAATAGATACCGCATTTGAACTGTGCTCTGCATATACGCTTAATACTTGATTAAACAGCAAGTTTTAATTTTTTACAAATGTAGACTGAGTCATTTGCTTCGCCGGGCAAGTCTGAACCATTTTGACAGGAACAACTAACAGCTCAGAAGAATAGGAATTTCAAAAAATCTTTTATTTCTATCATACCAGTTGCATAATATATTGTTTTCCATAAAATAGAATTTGGAGGAAGAAGAAAATTATTTTACGTGCACCCTGCAGGTGCATTAAACTGATTGGGATCCCAATTAAACTGAATGCACCATCAATAAAGAGACTCGTGCTGCTTCTCCTTGCATTTATTATCATCTTTTGATCACTTAGCAGTCAGAGTTCTCATCAAAGGCAAGGCTGGATGGTTGAAGGTCAAACCTGGACCTGTCTCTTAGGATGCATTAAGGAATTCTTCTTGCCAAAAGGGACAGCTTTTCTTGACTGGTTTCTCCTTCACTTCACATGTTGCACTTTCTAATGAAACGAGAGAAAGCCCTACTTTTCAATAGAGAAGAAAGGAGGGGAGGAGAAGAATGGAATGAAGCTTTTAAAATCTCTCAGACAGTGAGGTGGAAGAAGCAAGATGACAGGAAAGTACTGCATTTATTAGCTGCTAGTAGGACATGACAACAAGCCTTTGGAGAGGAGTAACAGCTATATTCTTGCTATCTAAATAGTGCAATGTGATTGAATTTTTATGGAAGGCAATGAGGCCCCGGCACACTATTTCTCCCACTGTCATTCTGATGCTTGCTATGCTTTCACTGGCTCTGCTTGTGACAGAAGAAAACAAAATTAGCATTAGCTTTTGTGCTCAACTGTCAGGATGGGTGGTTGGTTATATATGGGTAATTATTACAGTAAGGGTGAATTATATAAATTCCAACTTGCGGAAACCTGCAGAGGCACTGAAAATGTTCTACTGAAAAGCAAATATTGTCTTTTTGCTATCAGAAGCTTAGTGAAAGCAGCTCTTTTGGGCAGAAGGGCAAAAATGATAAAATCTCAGTGGTTCACTGGTCACAGTCTAATCCTGTAATGGTTTTAATGTAGTCTCACAGAAGCAAGGAATTCTCTCCTCCAAAGCAGAAACCAGGATTTGTAACAGACAGATAGAGCAATGCTTTTCAAGGTATTAAAATACTGTACAATCTCAAGAGTCTTTTCAGCATTTTAGATTTCTCCCATATGTACTGCTTTAGTAAAACATTGGCTTCAGTGGATGAAAAGGAAGGGAGAAAAAAAATAATACAAGATGATAGGAATAAAACTGGCAAAAATGAAATTCAGATTTAATTTTCTACATCTCAGCCTTGATCCTGCACATGACTCCTTCCAGATTTTGCCATTCATATTCAAATGACTAGTTGAGGGCTAAATTTTCCCAAAAGTCATAGAATCTTCACTCCAAGATGCAGAAATGGATCTGTTTAAAATATTATTTTGTATAATCTTGATTATTCTACCTGTGTGATTGTTTATAACAAAGTCATTCTGAAATCTCTTTAGAATTTAACTCATATATCAGAACTCAAGGAAGCTGTTAATAAAGAGCTGGAATGCTAAAGCTTGGTCCTCAAGCTGGTACAACTTCTGCTGTCCTGCTCTAGACTAATAACTAGAAAAAGGAATAGTTAAATATGAAAGATGATCTGAGCATAGCAAAGAACTGATTTTCTAAAGTCAATTTTCCTCATATACTAACAGGATCTTATGACAACAGCATGAATCAGTGCTGTAATTATTTAGAAAAAGTCATAGTTCTCATGGATTCCAAGAATTCCCAAACCTATCCCAGTACCAAAGAATGGGGGGAATCTGCCAGCAATCCAGTGATGAGGTTAAGGAGATTAGAAAGAGTCTATACCCCCAACATGCACCTTCCATACAAAACCTTACATCTAGCTACCATCAAGTTCTCCCAGAATATCATCACCATACCCTACACTCAAGGTTAGTGTAGTATCCACAGCCCAGCTGGGCAAACCAGAGAAATACATCCAGACATCCTGGTTTCCGTGATGAATACCAGACCCATTTTCTTCAGCAAGATGAATAGATGTGGCAACATACAGACAGATCTGGCATTCTACAGAAAAACTAACTGGAATTCAAATCATTCAGGGTCTTAGATTGAGGTGAAGGAGCAAAAGAGGGGGTTGAATCAAATTTCTTTTTCCCCTATCCCTGTAATGGCTCCTCTTTTCAGCACCTCCTATTATGCATCCCTTTTCCCATCACTGCTACATTCCACTACTCATTCTTTGACCTCCCATTAATTTTTGTAGATACCCCCTTGCCCACACATGTAGGCCTCCTGCCAGCTTTGATTCCACAAAACCTCCAAGTGGCACACCTGAATGGTCTCTGATGTTTAGCCAGAATCTTCTCCAGCACAATGGGCCATGGAGCATCTCCAGGTCCTCTTCTTTAATGATGTCTCCTTTCCACCTGCCCTATTTCTGGGGCACTCACTCATGGGGTGTTAGAAGAAAAATTTAATTCAGAAATAATTTTATTCATGAACTCACTTTGAACTCCTTTTCATCATCAACATGACCTGCAAGCAGCCAAAACCAGGAGAAACTTCGCTGTGAATCAAGACAATACAATGTTGAGGGGATCACTTAAGCTTCTTTCAGCTGACAATTAACAGCCAGGCTGAAACCGATCAAACTGCATCTCTCAAAATAATAAGCAAACAGGTAAAATCCCTTCGAGGTACAGAGCTGTCCTGAGCACACAAATGTGGAAACCCGAAAGTCAGCAACAAGCATACACAAAGGGGAAGAAAATGTACACACTCAGCAAAGCAGATGCATCACCTTGTTATAATTTTAAAAAATCTCACCGAGTTTTCCTCTAAGAGTTCCTTATATTTTATGCTTGGTGAAACATAGTAGGGTTATATGATATTGACCAACTGCCCAGTCTTGAATTCACGGTTTTGCTTTTCACAGCTTCTTCTGCAGCATTGTGACTGCCACGTTATTAGTGATCTGTAAACCTCACAACATGGTTTATAATTATTATTTCTGCAGTTAATCCTCTGAATATAAAGATGACTCAAAATATATCCATAGTTTATAATAACCTTCAGACAATAAACTGAAAAGCAATAATTTGACTGTAAAATCTAATCTTAATCTTATCATTGTTGCAGTTGTGAAGAACAGTTACTTGCTAATACTGTTAATACTAGTCACTCATTATTTAGAAGAACCAGACAAGGATATCCACTTTCACTCTTGCTTTTTGATATTTGTGTGGAACTCTTGTCATGTACTATCAGACAAATTAGGAAGATTTAAGGAGTAGTACATAATTCAGTTGAATATAAACTGGTTTTATTGGCAGATGATATTCTTCTGTTTATGTCTAAATCTCACACTACTATTCCAGCGTTGATGCAAGTGTTTGATACCTCTAGTAAAATAGCAGAATATTCTATTAACTGGTCCAAATGGGAGTTGATGTCAATAGGTGAAAATTTGATTATCCATCCATTTAAGGAATATCAATTCCCTATCTGTACCAAATCCATTAAATATTTAGGTATGTATATGCTGAAAAATATAACTCAATAACATGTAACATAAATAAAATATATAAGGAGATTTCTTCAGATATGGATAGAAGGGAGTCATTAAACCTCACTATTTGATGAAAGGTGAATGCTCTCAAAATGAATATTATTCCCAGATTACTTTATATTTGGGGAGGAATTCCTGTTCAGATATCTGTAAAATATTTTCAGAAAATATATTTTTTATTTAGAAAAATGTATGAGATTCTTAGATTCTGGATATATATTTATAGAAAATGCCATTACCAGTTAATGAGGGAGGATTTGGTTTTCTGAATCTGTAGCTATATTCGTCAAGCTTACCTGCTATTAATAATGAAGCTAACAATTTTTGTTAATTTCCCAATTGGTCAGGTTTGGAATATACATATATAGCTCCTTAGGTTGGATGGACAGTATTAGGATTTAAGTCAAAGAGAACATTGGGAACAATTACATCAGTTAGAACATTATGGAATATAATATCTAAAAATGAAGATTCTGTTCAAATTTGAGCAATGTTGTAGTCCACATATTTAGCATTTTTGGTTGGATTGATAATAAAGGATCTAAACTCTAGTGTTTCTGTAAACATAGAACAGACTAATAGGGTTTGTAACGGAGCTTGGAGGTCTTCTGGTCCACCCCCCTGCCCATGGCAGGAGATCCTATATCAGTGATGGCTAACCTTTTCCAGACCGAGTGCCCAAAGCACGCACGAACCCCCAAAATGCAATGTGTGTGCGGCCTCCACACATGCACCCCACCCCATGCATGCGTGCATGCCCCCCGCACATGCCTTACCCCCCGCATGTGCGTGCAGTCCCGTGGGGCCCCATGGGGCCCTGCATATGCCCTGCCTCATGCATGTGTGTGTGGGGCCCCCCCGTGTGCGTTCCACCCCCGTGCATGCACAACAGAGACCAGACAACCAGCTGGCTGGTGGGAGGTGCGCACACATTCGCAGCGGAGCTGAACTGGGGCGACGGCACGTGTGCCCACAGAGAGGGTGCTGTGTGCCACCTGTGGCATGCGTGCCATAGGTTCGCCATCACGGTCCTATATCATTCTGCACAAATGTCTGTCCAAACTCTTTCTAAAAACCTCCAGTAATGAAACACCCACAACTTCTGGAGGCAAGTCATTCTGTTCCCCCGTCAAGAAATTTCTCCTTAGTTCTCAGTTGGATCTCTTTTGAATGATCTTCCATCATTACTTCTTGTGCTTCACTCAGGTCTTTTGGGGAATAAGTTGACCTCTCTTCCCTGTGACAGCACCCAAGAATTGGAAGTCTACTATCATATACTATGTGTTAGACAAACATATATAGTTCCCTCAATCATTCATTATATAGTTTAGCCTCCAGACCAGTGGTGGGTTGTCCCCGGTTCGCACCGGTTCTATGGAATCAGTAGTAAAACCAGTGGGAGGCTCCGCCCACCAACCCTGATGTCATCAAAAAGCTTCTGCGCATGCGCAGAAGAGCGTGCGCGGCCCTGCTGCGAACTGATAGTAAAGGTAAGTAGAACCCACCCCTGCTCCAGGCGCCTTATCATCATCATATTAATAACTATATCAGCTAAAAAATTATGGAATGGAATGTCTAATAAAACAGATTTGATCTTTTTCCCATGTTAAATTGACTTTATAGGGACTTTAAAAAACGGAGCAAAACTGGTAATATAGAAAAACTAGATGAAAGCGGGGATGTTGACTTTAGACAAATTGATGTTAATGAGGATGAATTTTTAACATGCACTGTGCTGAGATATAAATATCCTCTCAGATGTAACTCAGTGACAATATTTATAGCTACAACATTTGTTAACAACATTGTTTGGACCAGAAGCATTTTCACTTGAGATACTGAAACAACTGGTTAAATCTTTTAAAACTAAAAAACCTGCTACAAGTTTTTATAAACATTTATTATCAATAATTTGTTATTCTTGTCCTGTATATGTCTCCCAATACTGGCACTTTTCATTCTTCGGCACCAAGATAAACTGTCTGCTTTCTTTCCATTCTATTAATAGGGCACCCTCGGGATGGACTATATTCAATGCACAGTTTAATTATTCTGTCATTTTAGATTTTACACAAACACAAGGGGTGTGTTTCTAAATGCATTAATTGGGTGTAAATAATTAAAATCAATCAAATGTTAATCTACAGAACAGAATTATAACCAAATAATTTGCTTGAATCTTGGTTATATGGTAGTTAGGTTGCAATTTTGAAGGTATACTTGTTTTGCAGATGTAATGAAAAGAAAACAAGTGATTATGCCTTACCTAGAAAGTTTAAAATCCTACTCATCTGCTTCTTTGTTTACGTCGTCTCTATATATATATATTGCGTTTCAATTTGCAGACTCCCCAATCATCATAGAAAACATTCAAAAGAAAAATTGGCCATGTTATTGATTTCCCTTGTGGATCATACCTTCGCTCACACTTGGCTCCTTATGCATAAGAGATGACCAACTTTACAAAGTTGATATGAGAAAAAGCATGAGGAACTGAGAAAAGCATTACCAGATTTTGAATGTGAAAATGACATTCTTTTGCATAGTTTTCTGGATGTTAAGCCTTACCGATCACAGTGTGGCTTGTTCCTGAGTAAATGTCTACAGATTGCATTGCATTGTCAACTCTATTGAAATATAGGCAAGCTTACAAACCTGCCTTTATATATCTGATCACTTTATGTACCATCTGAGCAAATACTGTTAAAAGATTAAAATAGCAATAGCACTTAGATTTATATACCGCTTCATAGTGCCACGGAGCCTCTCTAAGTGGTTTGCTGAGTCAGCATATTGCCCCCAACAATCTGGTTTCTCATTTTACCAACCTCAGGAGCATGGAAGGCTGAGTCAAGGATCGAACTCCTGGCAGTAAGCAGTGAGCATTCTAACCACTGTGCCACTATGGCTCTTTAAAGAAAATAGAAAAAAAGAAAAAAAATGTTAACCTGTGTTTAGTAATGCTGAGCATCTCCTTATTGCTCTTACAGATCATAGTCAATGTTCCTAATTCATAGGAAGTATCAATTATTTTCCATTCATTCCCATCATTTAAGACAGTCTTCTACTGCAAATTATGAACTTGGGCAACAGTGTCCACAAGGACATTCAAAAAATGTCTAAGACTATGCAATCACAACTATCATCATAACTTTTTTTTAAAAAAAAAATCTCCAGCAGGCACTTCTGGACTTTAAATTAGCAACCAGAGTTTCCCAATCAACAGAAGGCCAACACATTTGGAAGGCCCCATGTTAGCAAATGATGACATCAAGTAATATTTCTAATAAACTGCAGCTGCTATGCAAGTCCAGCCAATGGTGGAATTCAATTTTTTTTTACTACCGGTTCTGTGGGCGTCACTTGGTGGGCATGGCCTTGGTGGCACAGCAGACTAAAGTGCTGTTAAGTAGCACCAACTGCCTGCAATTACTGCAAGTTCAAATCTCACCAGGCTCAAGGTTGACTCAGCCTTCCATCCTTTCGAGGTAGGTAAAATGAGGACCCGGTTTGTGGGGGCAATAAGCTGACTTCGTGTAAAAAAAAGAACATCGCTGGGGGGGGGGTGAAAGCCCTACTAAGCAGGTATATACAAAAGTATGAAGGCTATTGCTGAACACATTGCAAGCCATCCTGAGTCTCCGGAGAAGCGCGGCATATAAATTGAATCAATCAATAAATAAATGGCCGGGAAAGAATATTGCAAAATCTCCATTCCCATTCCACTCTGGGACCAGCCAGAGGTGGTATTTGCCAGTTCTCTGAACTACTCAAAATTTCTGCTACCAGTTCTCCAGAACCTGCTGAATATCATCCCTGGGTCGAGCCTAGAAATAGGAATCCTACATTCCAATCACTTTTAAGGTTAGGAAACAATAGTCTTAATAGGATTTTGGTCCTTGAATATTTGGACAGTTTAGGATGAGCTTTTTACTAAACAATTATTCACACCGCGAGACTATATTTCCTGCACTAGATAACTTATAAAGTGCTAAGAAGGTGATGATACTATGTAGATGCAAGCTTTTTTCTTTTTCACAAAACAAACACTGTAAAGCAGGGGTATCAACATTTGGGAAACTCATAGTGCAGGGATGTCATCTCAAGGCCCATGGGCCAGATCCAGCCCTCAGGGTCCTTAGATCTGGCCCGTGGAGCCACCCTGGAAACAATGAAGAATCGGCCTATGGAGCCTCTGCTAGCGAAAACAGAACTCAGGAGGGCTGCATGCGGCCCTCGTGAGCTTCATTTTCACCGGCAAGGGGTTGCAGAAGGAAACGGAACTCAGAAGCCCGTTTTCACTGGCAGAGCGCTCTGGACATCATAGGCTCCCACAACATGAGTGACGTCAAGCTGGCCATGCTCACCCTGGCCACACCCACCCCAGCCCCCCAAGGTGAAACACAACCCTGACGCGGCCCTCAATGAAAACAAGTTTAACATCCCCATGATAGAGCTTTTGAATGCACCATTTTCAAAACTATACCAAAAAAACCCCCTCTCTTTTGCATTTGTTTTCATAGCCAGTTGACTATAGTGTGAAGAAAGAGAACGTTATTGCTGTGTGATGAAGAGAAATTCACTCAAAAGAGAAGAGACTTTAAGCGGCAATTTCAGGGAAGGGATGTTGAACTTCTTTAGTGATGAAGTGACCATAGGAGGTTTTTTTAAGTAGCCTGTGTTTTGAAGAACAAATATTTTGCAGCTTTTTTGACTTCCATAGTCATCCAAGGGATGGATGGAAGTGTGTGTGTGTGTGAGGGGGGTTTATAATATAAGCATCATGACCGCAGGATTCCCTGAATCTTTTGTATGTGCACTGTGGGCATGAAAGGGCCAAGGGAAGACCTAAAGAGTGAATTCTATCCATGGCACAGTTAGGGACTCTTTTATAGTGAAGAAAAGATGTGCAACAGAAGAAGCAAGTCCACCAGTAGCACATTCTTGTAATCTTCAGCAATAAACTGAACTCAAAATCCCACCGAGAGAAATTCAGAAGGAATTCTCCAGCATGCTGAGAATGAGCTAAAGGGAATAAAAGCTAAAAAAGAAAACATTTGAGAATGTGCCAGGCAGTTTTCAGCATGTCATCAGTTCACTCACTCATCAACTGACAAGTTATTGTTTGTCAGACAGAGATGCTTGATTGACTTGCTTCCAAAACTGGCTCATTGTAATATTAAAGAAAATTTCCTCATGGATTTCTAAAGGAGGAAATGAGAGGGAAAAGACAGGCAAGAAGAACAGGCAGCGTTTCTTCTAGCAACAGCATCTCAGTGTTGTTGGCTAGATCAGATTTTGCTAGAGAAATTTATAATGACGTATTTGATTTTGAGCATCTTATTTCTCCTAGTCAGTGCAAAATTTGTCCTACATTGCTACAGGATTCCCTTAAGGTTATTCAATCAGAGTTTTCTACCAGGGTTTAAAAAGAAATATACATCCGTATGTTTCCTTTCGGGCTGTTCTTTTATTTTGTTTTTAACTCAGCAAATGATTCTTCCCTCCCCATTATCATTCATCAGGGCCACTTCCTGTCCTCTTTGTATCCATGCTTAATTCCATATGACAGGGCTGAAGGAAACATGTTTGACCACTATTTATTTTTTCTGATTGAGTTCAAGAAAATATTACAGATTCCTTCAAGGCCATTTATATTCATTGTCTTGGAAGGACTATAATAATAGAACAATCATGTTTTCCTCTTCAAAATATAATCACCTTTTTATCTCAATGGCTGCACTATAATTGCTATGGAAAACTCCTGCTATCTATAATACATCAACTCAAAACCATGGCTTTAATACACTCATTTCTATCTGTCAGCCCTCAAGTCTTCCTCTCGTCAACAGATTCAAAAGGGCACATCCTTTTGTTCACCAGGCCATCACTTTCATCAGGCCACTAAATAACCACTTAATCATATCAATGTTCCACATTATGAATTGATTTGGATGAGCAGAATGAAGTCAACAGTGCTCAGTAAAGGACAAATATTTTTATCCAACTTTTTAATAATGTATATGGAGAACATGTATGGAGAATGAAAAGCTTTAATTCTTATCTGTTTCTTCAGTTTCTCTCTTTTTCCCTTTCTCTTTCGCTCACTCACTCTGTTTGTGTTTATGCATATAAGCAGGATCAGACCTGGTTAGCATCTGTATGCACCCCTCAAAAAATACCAAGACTCTAGCTTAGACTAGAAAGTTGAAAACTGATCTCATAAGAAAGAAGAGGTATAAGGCTTCTGTAAGGTTGCCATGTCCATAAATTCACTACAAATCAAGTCTAATTGAGCAACAGTCAACTGTTCATGAGAATATTAAGAGAATTGTAAAAGTTCAAGTAAACAAGAAACAACTTACTGCAGGAGTGTCAAACTCGATTTCAGGGCTGCATCAGGGTAGTGTTTAACCTCGGGGGTCTGGGGTGGGTTGGCCAGGGTGGGCATGGCCAGCTCAACATCACTCGTGTCAGGTGGCCCAAGTGCTCCGGCAGCAAAAACATGCTCCTGAGCTCCGTTTTCAGCTGTGATGCCCTCCTGCAATCTTCTACCAATGAAAATTGAGCTCGCAAGGGCTGCCTGCAGCTCTCCCGAGATCTGTTTTCACTCGCAGAGGCACCACGAACTGGTCCTTTTCTGTTTCCTGGGCGGCCCCGCAGGCCAGATATAAGCACCCTGCGGGCCGGATCCAACCCCCAGGCCTTGAGTTTGACACCCCTGACCTACTGTTTCATGCAGTCATTTGAACAGTAGCTAACCTGACTAATGAAACAATTATATTTTTCAAGTTTATCTTTGGCATAATGAAACAATATCCCACATTTAAATCAGTGCTGCACTAGCTTTCGCAGAGTGAAGATTCAGCGTGGTCAAGGTGAGTTAAATTTTGGGCATTTAGCAGCCACTTCTTCCTTGCATTAGAATAGTTATGTCCAGTGGTGGGATTCAAATAATTTAACAACTGGTTCTCTGCTCTAATGATTTCTTCCAACAACCAGTTTACCAAACTGTTCAGAAATGTAACAACCGGTTCTCCCGAAGTGGTGCGAACTGGCTGAATCCCACCACTAGTTATGTCATAATATTGTGGAATGCTAATTCACTGCAAACTAACTATGATTAACCATATGATACAAATGCAATTTTCAGCTGCAGCAATAGATATAACAATTTCCAAATCACAGGAAGCAAATATTGCACTCTGTTTTGTTTTTGTCAGAATAGGCTTCCAGTATTTTATCATGTTTCAGAAAATGCTCTTATAAGAAGGATTCAGTGAAATAGGAACAGGTTCAGAAAAGCATACTAAAGATGATCAGGGCACTGGAAGCTAAACCTTATGAAGGATAAGGAGCTGAGTATTTTAAGCCTTGAGAATAAAAGACTTGAGCAGGGGCATCACAGCACTTTTGAAAAACCTGAAAAGATGTCACACAAAAGGAGGTCAGGACCTCTCCTCTCTCATTCAAGAGTGGCGGACATGGAATAATGGATTTAAGTTATAGGAAGGCAGATTCCAACTGAATGTTATATGCACAAGGCACACTTTCTCCTATCAGTAAGAATAGCTTCACAGTGAAACCAATTTCACAGAAACGTTTAATTTATCAGAGATGTCTGAGGTTGTTTGAGATGCTTCAATTTGGCAGAAGGTTGGATTCAGTGGTCTAAATGGTCCTTTTTAGATCTATGACACAAAACACAGCGCATGAGACTATCCATCACCTTGCCTATAAAATGTGGGAGGGTTAATAAAACTGCCTCTCTTGTCCACTAATTGCAATATAATCAATTCAGTGGTTGTGGTGCCGAAACCTAATGTCCCATGTCAGGCAAACAGCTGTTTCAAATAGTTCAGCATGAAATATCTCTTATGCATTCCCCCCCCCCCCCCGCCAATCCTTCTCATTTAACTCAAGGAAAAAGAAATAGCTTTCCTTTTTTTGTTTGTTTTGAAAGAGGATAACAGTTCCATAACATTCTCAAAAGCAGGCTATGGAATTCATACAATTATCTGAGCTCTTTTAAAAGGGTTGGGTGAATGATGGATCTCTTATAAATGTTTAGTCTGGTTCTATGCTCAGCATTCTTGCTCCATTTTAATCTCACTTTGACTTAAAAGGAATGGAGTGTCTTAAAATGAAGCAGGTCAAGAGTGAGAAGAGCCAACCGCAATAATACATGAGCACACAATAGATACAGACACAATGTAAACTTCAGCAACTTCATAACTTTAACCTTAAACTGTCTACTGTTGACTGCACCCCATTTCTAAGAGGTCTGTAAGGGGACATGCATAAGCGCACCAGTGTGCCTTCCGTCCCTGTCCTGCTGTCCCCATTTATTTGTACCCATTTCCTATGTTCATATCCATGTTTATACTTATTCCTGTTATCTCGTACATGTTTGACAAACTAAATAAATAAATAAATAAAATGTACTATCACAGCCATGAAAGTGACATCATCTTCTTTCTCCTTCTTATAGAAGATCACTTGACCCGTATAATATCAAACAAAGGCACACCAGTATCCATAAGGGAGGGTTATGGCAGCATGATCAAAGGCCCATCCTTTTGTGTGTGTGTGTGTGTGTGTGTGTGTGTGTGTGTGTCGCAAAAGGAGTGAAGTTTTTGTCATACAACTACAAATATCATCTTTCCTTTTTTTTATGTTTCCGTGCAGAATCAGTGGACTAAGAAAATGTTATCAATGTTGTTTTAAAGAAAACAAGAAGAAAAAGAAAAATCAACCAAGTAAGACATTCTTACCTCACGATTACTAATGCATTTTTCCACCAAGGAAGAGGAGGAGGAGGAGGAGATCCATCTCCTTTGTAGGGAATAAACCCCCTATAAATGCTAGACCTTGAATGTAGCTTGGCATTGTGTTAATCCCTGATTTCCTATTCATTCCCTTTAAGGATTCAGTTAATCCAAAGGGAAGAAATAATGAGATAACTCCTCCTATGGGGCTGCAGAGATATATAAGAGAAAAAGCAGCTCAAGTACCCTCTGACCTTTTATAATCCTAATTTACAAAGAAAAAAGTTTTAAAAAAAAATCAGGAAGCTGCAATCATTAGGGCAAGAATGGGCAACCCAGAATCCATGAGCAACCTACAGAATTCACAAAACTCCATTTGTACTCCCAAGTCCTTCTAGAGTGGGTGGAACTGAATATTTTTTGCATTTTTTTTTTTTAGTTTTGGGGATTTAAAGATCTAAGCATACTTAACTATTTCAATTTGGGCAAAATTGGGCAAAATTTCTATTGTTAACTCCTCCAACTCACAAAACATACAAACAAGTGAAAAATTCAGTCCTACTTGCTTCTGTGATAGCTCACAGATAGAATATAGTATTATAGTAGAGCCTCCAAGCCAAAAAGGATTGTTAACCTTGGGTTACATTGTTGAATTACAACTAGGGCAAGTTCAACTTCATTGAAACTCACTAGGTGATTTGGGGACCAATTTACTTAGAAAACTTGTTGCTATGGGGATAAAATTAAAGAAACTATGTATGGCTCCCTGAGCTCCTTAAATAAAAAGAGATAGATTTAAAAGAAAATAGCATTTGCCAAAAAAAAAAAAAAAAAACCTTCAGAGATTTTGGAAGACTGATTCCACACATCATCAATCCCTAATTCCTTTATGGGAAAACTGTTGATTGAGACTGGGAATTCAAACATCAAATATAAAATGTCATGTATCACTGGACAATGAATAAGTGTAATTATACAGCAGTTCTGCTTTATATTTTACTTATATCTGCTTCTTCTTCTTTTTTTCTATCCACTTCACTCAGATGACTCTTTACAGAAGTATTTCCAACTTGAAAATAAAACTAAGAGAAAAAGAGTTTGAGCACTGGAGTCCCTGGTATAATTATTCTCCTTTGCCTGACAATCTAATTTAAACCAGAATGATGCAGTAATTCATCACAGTTCTTTCAGTAACATACAGAAAACTTTAGTTTCTGGGTTTTTTCCCCCTTCCAATCAAGCCCCGTGTAGAGCTGGAGTGCAACACTCAGTACCTCTAATCAGCCATGTTCTTGGTTTATAAAGGTCCAGTAATACAAAATGTTAATATACATATAATATTTTTTTTAAGTTTTAAATAAAATATTTATTGGTGACCTTGATGAACCCAAAAGTAGCTGTGCAGGTTTCATCCTTATTTTTAAGCCTCTTTAAAAAAAATAAAAGTTTGCTTATCTTTGACGCTTAGCCAACGCACACAGGTGCTTTATGGGACCTTGCTAAGACAGTTCTGCGAGGCCTTCCAGAAAAGGCCTGCATTATTAAAACAACTCCCGACAGAGTCTTTCTTTGTCCAGGCTGCTCCCCTGGAAGCCCTGCCCATCCAGTCCATGTGGGCTCAGAGACCCTGATCTCCCTTCACTCTGTAGCATTGGAACCTGTATTTTCCCCATTGGAAGTCACAATTTTGATCTATTTGATAGATCACAATCATCTATTTTCACCACCTTGGTAGCTTCTCTGAATTCTACATCATTCAGTACAAAGGTCCAAACATTGTCGCAAAACCTGTATGTATTCAGAGAGCCCCTGAAATTGACTCTGTTTCTGACCCACTGTGCTAATGCAGCATTGATAGCTTTGTCAAACTGTAGGAGGACTTGAAGAGAAAGTGTGATCTGCTAGACTGAATGAGCTCATTCAGGCTTTCTTGAAGTCTTTTTCGCAGGGTGGTGTTTCTATACAGTTGGTAAGCCATGGCTCAAGTAGACAGATGCTGATCATCCACAGATCTGAAACCACCTGATTTTCACTAAAGACCTTGGCGAGGAGGGCCTGTTGTGGCCCGTCAGGGCCTGTGCAGCTAGTAGCTGATTCTGACAGCGAGGAGGCTGGTGTGGTGCTGCACCAGCAGCCTATGCAGCTGGCACTCAAGTCAGACAATGAGGAGGCTGGAGAAAATGTGGTGCCAGAGGCGGGGATTCAGCGAGGGCCATCAGAACCTCCAGAAGTTCCCTTAAGTGAAGAGGACAAAGAGGAGGAGCCGCTTCTTGATGCACGAGCGCGCAGAGCTGCCAAAGGCAGGAATGGCTCCTCAGGAGGAGGTCTCCTCAAGAGTAAGGTTTGGGGCTAATTGGCCACTCCCTTAGCCTATTTAAGGAGGAACGCCGACTGAAGCAATTTGCAGGGAATAACTTTGTTCACATACTTTCGTGTCTTGTCTTGCTTATCTTATCAGCTTCCTGCAAATTGCTTCTGAACATTCTGCCAACCACAGTAAGCTTTCTGTATTATTCTTTGAATTCTTGGCGACTGTTAATGCAGTTAATTAACAGCCGTTGTTGTAAAAAACTGGTTTATTTAGTAAACTAAGGTTTGAACGGACTTTGTATGTGCTATGTTCTTTGGAGTCCGTAGGTGGGGCAGAACAGGGCCTCTCACTCACATGGGTCCCACCAGGCTCCTCCAGACTTCCAAAATGGAGAAACAGGCCACCAGCTCCAATCCCTGCCTCTTTCCGACACCACCCAATATACAGATAATCTAAGGTGCTTTCAATTAAGGACCATTAACGTAAAATGATGGGCTCAGGGATTTTAAGCCACACATTGATATCATTTGGAGTTTTCTTTACCATATGTTACACACCCATTGTTATACACCACCTACAGGGTGGTGGCAAGTGTGAAACTATTAACATGTGACAAAAAATAACAAGTTAAGAGTCTCTAATTTTCAATGCAACTATAATTTTATGTCCAGACAGACAGACCAGGACTGAGCACAAGAATAGGACTGCATTAAACTTTAGGAAATTCTAATTCTAACACATTCTGAAGCTTCAACTCATTGCCATCCACTGAGAAAAAAAAATTTATTGTAAGGAAACATTCAAATGTTTTCATAACTTTTATCAGAGAAGCAAGGATGGCTTCTGAGGCTAAAAAAAGGAGACAATATAGAGAATGGTGCTTGCATAAGTTAATTTTAGATTCTCCTTCACTTACCTTATGCCTTTAATTTCTTTCGCTTGTTATTTCTTGCTCCATTTTTGTTCACTGCATAATATCTGGAGAGAGAGAAGTTCCCTGAGGATGGGCTCCAGCACGAGTCCAAAAGCTTGGAAGAATAAATCTCAGGTCACAGTGACCGACTCAGATTGGAAACTGCATAATATTGCTTATCCCAAAAGAGAATAGTGTGATAAGCAAGCGTGATGTTTACAAGTTAGGAAATTTGCTGCCCATTTTTTTCCATACTTTTTAATCTCAGAGTTTGGTGCAGAATTTTGTCGTCTAGGTACCATGTCAGAATCCCTGTGTCTTACTGAATCTGATGTTTCACAGGTATTTGACAGTCTGTGGATTACTTGATACTCTCTGAACATGGCTGTTGGCTTGCCAAAATGTCATTTACCTGTCTAGGTTTCCTCTGCACTTCTTTATTTCAAAAACCCATGTACTTGCTTGTAAAGGTAAAGGTAAAGGTAAAGGTTCCCCTTGCACATATGTGCTAGTCATTCCTGACTCTAGGGGGCAGTGCTCATCTCCGTTTCAAAGCCGAAGAGCCAGCGCTGTCCAAAGACATCTCCGTGGTCATGTGGCTGGCATGACTAAATGCCAAAGGCGCATAGAATGCTGTTATCTTCCCACCAAAGGTGGTCCCTATTTTTCTATTTGCATCTTTTACATGCTTTCGAACTGCTAGGTTGGCAGAAGCTGGGACAAGTAACGGGAGCTCACCCTGTTACGTGGCACTAGGGATTCAAACTGCTGAACTGCTGACCTTTCGATCGACACGCTCAGCGTCTTAGCCACTGAGCCACCCGCATCCCTAATGTACTTGCTTGTAGATGATGCTATGAAAAGTTGCCTTTTTCTGTAACTGCCTATTTGCCTAATTCTGCATCTCATTGTCATGCCAGAAAAGGAGCAGGGGTGGAGGGGGTGCCTCTTTGTCTATGACAATTGCACATAATTTTTTTAGAGAAGTTCATTGTTCCACCTACCAGCATTAGAAATTTTAAAGACAGTGGAAATTTGCCAGCAGCAGGGCCGGATTTTCCTATAGGCTAACTAGGCTTCAGCCTAGGGCCTCAAGATCAAGAGGGGCCTACACAGTGGTGGGATTCTGGCGGTTCTAGGGGGTTCGGCCGAACCCTTTGTTAAATTGCTGGTTCGCCCGCCCCTCGCCTCCCACCCACGCGGCACCAGCCTACCATAGCCAGGGGTGGGCAATTGTGGCTCTTTTACAACCTGTGGCCTTCAACTTCCAGAATTCCTGAGACAGCTTGGCTGTCTCAGGAATTCTGGGAGTTGAAGGCCACAGGTTGTAAAAGAGCCACAATTGCCCACCCCTCCCCTAGCCTGAGTTCCGCTGCCTGGGATCCACGTGGGGCTCCGGACGCAAGAGAGCAGGATGGAGAAAGCAGCTTCCACGCCTTCACTCACCCTCCCTCTCTGCTCTGTTGGATCGCCGACCGTTCGCTTACCCCGCCCACTCCCAATCTATTGCTGCCTCCGATGGCTAGAGGAAAAAAAAACTTCAAATTCTTGCCGCGGGGCTTCAAAGGGCCGCCCTAGAGCCAGTGCTGCAGCCGAACCCTTTGTTAAATTGCTGGCTTGCCCCGCCCCTCCGCACCACTATTTATTGCCAATAAATAGTGGTGGGCGAGGGGTGGGGGAGCCAGCAATTTAACAAAGGGTTCCGTGTTTTTTTGTAATTTTATTGGCCTCCGGAGCTTCAGCATAGGCTAATTAGCCCTTGCTTAGATCGGCTCCCGACCCCCAGCTGATTTGCTCTCAGCTGTTTTGCTCACGGATCTGCTCCTTGCTTGCAAAGAGTGCTGATTTTTTCCCCCCTAGCTATACTGAAAAACGAAAGAGAAAGTAAAGCAGGCTGTTGGCTTTGCACGTTGGAAAATTAGGCAGGCAGATTTCTTTTTCCTCACCAAAAAAGGTAGGTGCAAACAACTAGAAATTTAGGGAAAAAGAGGAGATTTTAAAACACAAAAGAAAAAAAGCTCTATTTAACTAGGGAATTGTAATAATTGAGATACTATTAATTGTATATTTCTGAAAGCAGAAATGGTTAAGTTGTGGTTTGGAGGAATATATGGGGGAAATTATTTGGTTTATTATTATTGGTAAATATAATTAATGGATTTGTAAGAAATTGGATTGCATGGAAATAATTGGAATATTCACGTTCATATTGATTAATATACAAAAAAGGTAGTTATATAACTAATTGATTTATATTAAAATGTTGAATTTATATTAAACAACTAATATTACATAATTAACCAATGTGAGGATGGATATAAAAATAGATGACAATGGGAAGGGGTATAAAATAGAATAGAAGGGAAAAATTGAATTTGATTAAGATTAGAGATGAGGATGAGGGTAATATTGGTTTTTTACAAAAATAGATGAGGAATAAATATGGCAAAAAGGAAATATAGAAATTGTAAATTTAATTGAAATGACTAAACACTGTTTAAATTTGTGAACCGGCCAAATACTCTGTTCAAAGAAAATACATTGTATGTTTGTATGTGTGTTTCTAATTATTGTTATTTATTCATATTTGTTCTCTCTTATTTTTTAAAGTTTAACAATTCATTCTTTATCTTAATATCTTTATATTTGTTTGGGGTTGGCTTTCTTCCCTTTCATCTTTTTTATTGTACAGCAATCTTTCTCCTCAAACCTACCACCTCTCTTTTCTTTCCTTCTTACTTTCTCTTCCTCCCCCTCTTCTTCTCCTCCCTACTTCCTCTTCCTTTCTCCTTCTCCTCCTCTCTTCCTCCCTCTCTCTCTTACTCTAATTTCCCTTCCCTTCCTTCATCCCTCTCTATTGCTATATCCTTTTATGCATATGGACTACTCAGAGGGCTGAAAAAGTTATTTCTGACTGATCCTCGCACTTTTGACCAGTCCTCGAACTTACGACTGTCCTCACATTTTACATTTTTGCCCTATCTTGTCACCATGGTGAAGAAAAGCAGTTGTGAAATGAGTGACATGGTTGTTAAGAAAGCTGCACGGGCATAAATGTGAGGATGGTCATAAGTGTGAGGACCAGTCAAAAGTGTAAGGCCCAGTCAGAAACAACTTTTTTCAGCCCTCTGAAAAAAGTCTATGCACATAGCCACGCCCACCCGGTCACATGACGAGCTACCCACGCCTACACAGTCACATGACCAGCTAGCCACGCCCACCCAGTCACATGATTGCCAAGCCACACCCCCAACTAAGCCACGCCCACAGAACCTGTTGTTAAAAATTGAATCCCACCACTGGTGAAAGGGCCTCATAAGTGGAATAGCCTAGGGCCTCTTTCAATCTAAATCCGGCCCTGGCCAGCAGAGCAAATGTCGAAATCTGGAGGAATACAATTTATTACCTTTATTTTTGTGAAGGGAATAAATTATATTGTGCATTTAAAATATGGACCACAGAAGCTGAGATGAGTCAATTTTTGGCTGGCAATTCTTAGCAGTATATGTATATGTGTCCATGTTTATGTCAAAAATCCAAATGTATCAGAACAGAGTGAAAAACAAAAACCCACCAAGAACAATCCAAGAACAAATGCACTTCAATGCATTTAGCTGGATTTAGAACTGTTGGGTGATAAAAAGATTGGTTGCCTAGAATTGCCTAAGGAACTAGCTTTTAACCCTTCTAAAAATGTTACGCATAGCCCCAGAAGGTTACATACTTCTGTGTTAATGGAAACAAGAATAGGTAATGTGGAAATGCAAAATTTAAGGCATACATATGAAAGCATGCTACATTTGGCTAGATGGACTTGTGGTATGTCTTAAATCATAAATCATCTTCATTGAGAAGAACTAGATGTGAACCAAAGCAGCTGCCTTCCATTTATTAGACTCACTTGTAAGTGATGTACTTTGAGGTCTATTTCAGAAAGAAGTTTTGGCAGCCATGTTAAAACACTGGCTGTGGTTTGATTTTTGTTTTTAAAAGAGTTTTGATGGCTCACAAATATGCTGAGTAAGGAAACTTAGAGGATGTCTATCTCATTGATACAAATACATATATACAAATACCAGAAGTGGTATTTGGTGGAAGTGGTATACAAATATTCAGCAGATTCTGACCAGTTCTGGAAAACCGGCAGCGGAAATTTTGAGTAGTTCGGACAACCGCTGACTGGCCCCGCCCCCATCTATTCTCTGCCTCCCAAGTCCCAGCTGATCAGGAGGAAATGGGGATTTTGCAGTATCCTTCCCCTGGAGCGGGGTGGGAATGGAGATTTTATAGTATCCTTCCCCTGCCACGCCCACCAAGCCACACCCACCAAGCCATGCCCACAGAATTGGTAGTAAAAAAATTTGAATCCCACCACTGCATCAGACTCCCTGACAAACAATATTATAAAAATAATAATAGCCACAGAGCATGTTGCAGAATATTTCAACTAACTTTTGTTTAAAAACGTATCCCCAAAGTAACCAAATAAATGAATTTCTTTAAAGGTTGATGATTGGAAGAAAGCTTCCCTGATTAAAGACCAGGACTGACAAAGTATCAATCACTGCTTCTTTTGATTAGACCCCATACTAATCTTTGTCACTGTATAATGACTATCTTGGCAAACAGAGTCTGATTGCTTCAGGCAACTCATTTGCATTAATCAAATAAAGTAAAAAAGACAAGGATGCACTTGACTGTACAAGGCAAGATGGTACGTATCTCACTGCAGAATAAAAATGGTGAGAATTCACAAATATGAGCTTCATTGATCCGTGGAATTCTACGCATTAATGGTATAATCAGGTTCTGCATGCATTTGTGAATCTCTCTTAGCTGGAGACACATTATTGGCCATCCTAGCCAATATTTTTTATCCTGACTACATGATATGAGGGTACATTACATTTAACTGCCCCCTTTGGGGTAGGAATTTACAGTCTGATAACTTTTTTTTAAATTAAACATCTGTAGGAAGAAAAATCACCAGACTGGACTTTGGGGAAGGCAGGTATTTCACTTACTTTTTAAATTATTCAAGGTGACTGAGTGGGAGCTTCTATAAAACTTAAGAAGCTTCAAGTTGTTTGCTGAACTAGAAGCCTCTTCTATGATGCTTTCCTGTGGAGACTGGGACCATCTAGCACAGGGATTCCCATTCCCAACCCCCGGTCCATGGACCGCTACCATAGACTATCTGGAAGGCCCTGTACTACGGTGGGTGATGTTGTTGTACGCAACCCCTGCGAAAGGGATAAGATCAGACCAATCAGTTCGTTGGTATGACACATAGCAAAGGAGATAGCGTTCTACATCGGCGTTAGCACGTTCCGCAGCTCCGTTGGTGCTAGGGTGAAATGCTGAACTCAACCCCTGGGTGGATCCTATCCTAGTCCAAAGCCCATTGGGAAGCTCCATATGCACAAGAGGTGGGCACGCACAGGAAACCATCCTCTCTCACACATACCCCTGCTGTTGCCGCTGCCACTACTGATTCACAGAGCCAGAAAGCTTGGGGCTGCTGATCTAGAAGGTGTCCTGGAAAAAGCTCTAAAACTGAAATGAACTTAACATTTTAAGTTAAGCAAGAAGTTATATCTAGGTTTAGCATCTAGACTATAGTTTTTAGCTCATTTCATTCAGATGAGGCATATTACAAAGGAAGCACGAATGGATTTGTAGAGATGGATTGTTTAACTTTTTTCAAATATACCTTCAAGTGTAAAGCTGTTTTTTTTAAAAAAAACAACAACTCCAAGACAATTTAATATACTTATGAACCCACATTTCAAAACTTTGTGGCATTTATATCTTCTCTTTTATAAGGTACGAAGGAAAAGATATATTTCTAAATACTTAAGTCTACTATATCTTTTCTTATTTGGAAATAATGTTGTTGTGCAAATCCCCTTTATTCTTTGTATGCATAAGCAATAAAATCATATAAAGCAACTCACAGATGGAGAATAGCAGTTGATGAGATGATTTGCTGTTGATTCTGGTACAAAACGTTACTTAGAAATTATCTCTATGAAAATCTCTATTTATTTGAGTTTGGCAAGTGGTAGGACTCCAATGTTGCTGCCCCACAATTCCCAATCCTAATCAGCCAGCATGGCGATTGGCCAATTATCTGAGGATGATGAGAATTGTGGTCCCACATCCTGGGATGGCACCACCTTTTAAAATTCGGCATAGTGGATTACAAATAAAACAAATTAAAAAGACATTTATTTTATATGTTCTATGAGGTAATGTTGATGCTACCTAAATTATCTTAAGCAATATTTTGTATGCTGATACCTTCCAGGCGCCCTAAATGTTATTTTCAAAATCCCAGCATCCGTCAATAGACCAATCACCATTCAGACAAAGAGTTAATGTCCGGATGGTATCAAATTATTTTTTGGAGTATAAAACACACTGGAGTATAAGACGCACCTTAGTTTTGGGGGAGGAAAATAAGAAAAAAGCTGATTGGCGGATGGATCGGCCTCCCGGTATACCCCCAATCAGCTGTTCCCAGAGGTGAATTTTAGCAACAGGTTTGTTAGTTGTGAGCTCTGTTCCTTGCTTTTTTTTTTTTTTTTTTTTGCTTTTTTTCTGCCTCTGAAAGCCACTGAAACAGAGCTTCAGAAAAAAAAAGTCTCTGAAGCTCTGTTTTTGAGGCTTATTTTCTGAAGCTCTGTTTGGGGCTTTTTTTTCTGAAGGGTCGTTTCTGATGCTTTTTTCAGCCTCTGACACCTCTGTTTGAGAAGCTGGGCAGTGAGATACGTATACATTTGGAGTATAAGATACACCCAGATTTTCACCTTCTTTTTTAAGGGGAAAAGGTGCGTCTTATACTCTGAAAAATACGGTACATATTACAGCCATTCTATGAAAAATTATTTGAGAATCTCACCTAGAATATTGATCATGTTACCCTAGGCTCTCTGCTATAATAGATTCTGTAACATGAATAACATCACCTAAGTCTTAATGAACATTCCCTGCTCTGTTAATTGTTATTTCTTTTCTGGTCTTCAGTTGACCAAATCCGTTTTTGTGCCAAATAATTGATGCCTGTAAGGTCTTGTGTATGATCTCAGGGCCACTGTCAGAATAAATAATTACTTGAAAAAGGGGAAGATGTGCAGCTCATTATGTTCTGCATTCCTTAATTTAATGCAGGTAGGCAAGATTAGCTTTCTTCAAGTTGAATTCTGAAAGCTGAACAAATAAGAAGAGATAACTATAAATATACATTCAAAGAAAAAATATATAGTAAAGTAAATGTGAAAGAAAGAAGTGACAAAGGAAAAGGAAGATAGAAAAAGAAAACATGAAAAATATATAAAGAAGCAGCTGTAAAAAATTAATACTTTTTTTTTAAAAAAAGAGATGACGGATTGATAAATGAAGAACAGATCAAAGTGTGTGTTGCAGCAGGAAGATAAATTGAGCTTGGCAAAAGTTCTAGGCAGAGATGGTTTGAAGAGGTATGCCATTCTCAATTTCTGATAAACAACCTGGATTTAAAAGTCAGTGAAGTTTTCCCAATGCTTGATTGTCTCCTTTGGTTTCTCAAATTCCATTACCAAAATCTTTAGTCTGATCATGAAGCAGTTTCTCTTCTGTTATGCTGTTTGCAAAATTAGGCAGACTTTGACTGCCCACTGATAACCTACCATCAATTGTAATATCTTATTTTGTCTGTCTTTTATTTTTATTTTATTTTTTGTTATTATTATTGTTTTTTAATGCTTTTATTTGTAATGCTGGTCTGTGTAATGCTAGTCTGGTTAATAAAAGTTGATTGATTGATGAAAGTTTGAGATCAGTGACTTGACTCTGTTGCAAGCACACCCCATACTTAGATAATGAGATTGGCCAACAAACTTCACATTCAAGATTAACTCAACCTTCCATCCTTCTGGGGTTGGTAAAATGAGGACCCAGTTTGTTGGGGGACAATATGCAAACTGCAAATGCTAACATTGCAAACTGCCCAGATAGTGCTGTAAAACTCTATAGGGTGGTATATAAGTCTAAATGCTATTGCTATTCATGAAGAACAAGTTCTAAGTAGGTCATGGCCCATCAGCAACAAATGTTGCCAACAAGGAATCTGTGCCAAGAAGAATTTGTCATTGGCAGTCAAATCATTTCAGACATCATACTCTACAGTTTGGTTGAAACAGAATAAAGTACACATAGCTCGCTGGATTTGGGTTTACGTAGCATTTAAGTTTGGCTATCTCCCAATCTGTTATGGCACGCCTGGGTGTTCATAAAAGTAAGATCATTTTACAAAGCACTATGTGGTCAAGGCATTCATAAACCATAATCTCTTTAATGCAATATCACATTTTTCTACTGCTGTGCTATAGTATTTTTAGAATATTCCCTGATGTATAGACAATGCCAGCGGCTACAATCCATAAATATTTGACGGTAAAGCATGGATTTTTTTAAAAAAATGTCCTATGGTTTCTCAAAAGATCAGCTGAAAATCTGCCTACACAACTGTATCTGTAAATCTCTATTTGTATTTAAAACTAGGTCATAGTACTCAGCGTAACAATTTTTCAGTGCATCAGAGGCCTTCTTTGAACGGTGACCCTAGGTCAATCTTATTTTTAGTTTTGCTTGTTTGTTTGTTTGCTAAGAATTCATCTCAAAACAGTGGCTTTGTTCTACACAATATTCTGTACCAAAAATATAACATACAATCGTGTTCCAGTGGCTTAAAATACGTATAGTAAGAAAGCCACTACTCTTAGTATCATAAAAAGACATTATATACATAGAAATATATAACCGTGAGCAAGAAGAACTGATGGCAGGTGGACCAAGGCAGTCATAGAATGGATCCCACTCAGTGGTGAAATCTAAAATTTGTTACTAGCGGTTATGTGGGCGTGGCTTGGTGGTGGTGGTGGGGTAATGTGACTGGGTGGGCATGGCCAATTTTTTTTTAAACTTTTAAAACCATTTTTTCTACAACCTCTTCGGCGAAGAGGTTGTAAAAAAATGCTTTCAAAAGGCTCTGACGATCCCAGCTGAGTTGCCTGATGGCAGAGGATTTTTTAAAAAGCCTCTGCTGATCAGGCAACTCAGCTGGGATCAGCAGAAGCATTTAAAAGTAAAAAAGAGTTTTTTCCTTTTAAATGTCTCTGACGATCTAAGCTGAGTTTTTTTAAAAGCCTCTGCCAATCAGGCAACTCAGCTTGGATCGTCAGAGCCATTTAAAAGAAAAAAGGGGTTTTCTTTCTTTAAAAGCCTTTGACGATCCCAGCTGAGCCGCGCGATCATCAGAGGCTTTTTTTTTTACTTTTAAAAGCATTTTTTCTGCTGAAGAGGTTGTAGAAAAAATACTTTTAAAAGTTAAAAAAAGCCTCTGATGATTATGCGGCTCAGCTGGGCATGGGGGGGGCAGGGATTTTTGCTACCGGTTCTCTGAACCACCCGCCTCCATCGCTACCGGATCGGGCGATCCGGTCCAAAACGGGAGCATTTCACCCCTGATCCCACTTGATAAAAAGTGTCCACGAAAGAGACCTAAAACAAGATGGATCAACAACATCAGCAAGTACTGCCAGCCCAGTACAATTGGCAAAAGAAAGTTCAGGACCATATAGTTTGAAAATATGTGGAAGAGGCCTTCATTCTGTAGTAGATAGACAATGCCTAGAATGATGTCTTTTAAATTATAAGACTGTTTTTTAAATTATAAGGCTAAGAGCTGGAGCTGGTCTCTATACTCATACAGCAGGGACTTTCTCACTATACAGTAGTGGCCAAAATTGTGGAAACATTTTAGGAAAAGTGTATTTTCTAAAACTACCTAATAACACCACTTTTTTTGGAGTAGTACCATAAAATTATATATCAATGGAAAGATAATTTAATCAAGAATGTAATGCAATAACTTTTATGAAGGATTTGCTATTAGAATAGCAGTTACAGTATAAAGAAGAAAAGTGAAACACATAGAAAAAACGAGATATACAAAAATTATCACCATAGAAAAAATGAGATATACAAAAATTATCACGTCAGTTAATACTTAGTTGGATAACCTTTAGCATTAATTACGGCCTTACAACGACTTCCCATGGAGTGAACCAAGTCTTTTAGTTCTGCAGCTGTTATAATGTGAAACCAAGATTGAATGATTGCTTCCATTAACTGGTTTTTATTGCTGGGCCGCTTCTGACTAACAAGTTTTTTTAGTCAGAAAATCCATAGATTTTCAATTGGGTTAAGGTCTGGGCTATTCCCAGGCCATTCCAGCAGTGAAATGTGATTATCTTGAAACTCCCCCCAAAAAAGTGGTGTTATTAGCCATCAAACCCCAAAAATATACTTTTCCCAAAAGGTTTCCACAATTTTGGCCACTACTGTACATATTTTAAGCATCTGGAACAGATTCAGGAGTTAAATCAGTTCAAAAGCTCATTTCTTACATGGAACTCTTGAACCAAGAAAATATTAATGTGTTTCTAAAGCTGATTTTCCATTGAGCAGAACCAGGATTTTTTTTTTTACTTGTTCAGATTTAATCTGTAATCTTATACCTATCTGTCATAATAGTGGGAATAAGATTTATTTTGACACATTCACCTTTCCCCATAGGATGAGGTTTAATGACTCCCATCTAGCCATATTCTGAAGAACCTTCTTTATATTTTTTATTTATATTACATGGCACTGAGTTATATCTTTGGATATGCACATACCTAAATATTTAGAGGATTTGGTCAAGTACAGAATTGATATTTCTTAAACAGATGGGTAACCATTTTTTTTATCTAATGGCATCAACTCTGATTAGGACCAGTTGATATAATATTCTGCTATTTTGGAAAAAATATCTATGTACTTTGCATCTACATGAATAGTAGTGTGAGGTTTAGAAATAAACAGAAGAATTTCATCTGCAAATAAAACAAGTTTATATTCAACTGAATTATGCGCGGTTCCGTAAATCTCCCTAATGTTGTCTGAGAAAGCAAAGTTTCATATTAGAAACACACACACACACAAAACACACACACACAAATACACATATGGATAATGTTTGCATTAGATAATTTTATGTAGCAATAGCACTTAAACTTATATACTGCTTCACAGTGCTTTACAGCCCTCTCTAAGCGGTTCACAGAGTCAGCATATTGCCCCCAACAATCTGGGTCCTCATTTTACCAACCTCGGAAGGATGGAAGGCGGAGTCAACCTTGAGCCTGGTGAGAATTGAACTCCTGGAGCAGTGAGTTAGCCCTGCAGTACTGTATTCTAACCACTGTGCCACCACGACTCAAACAATTGAAATTGTTTGCTATAATGACATAGCATACAATATAGTTTATATTTTGTTTTTGTTTTTTATTTTTGGTGGTTGTTTTTTTTTCACCTATTTTTTTAAGCTCTTGTGTATTTTTTAATAATGTATGTATTTTGTATTTTGTTATTTTTAGGGGTTTTTTTTTCTTTTCCTGTTATAATTTAAAAAGGATTTTTTTAAAAAAAATTAAAGGATGGAATTAATGGAAGATGGAGGATTGACAGAATCCTTGTGAACTCCTTCAGTTGGAGCTCCAATTTCAGAGAATATTGAAAAAGGAAAATTCCATAGTGAATTTGGTAAAAACCTGTTTGGGGGCATAATAAATAATTGGTTATTTTCAGCCTAGTTTCAAAAGAGTCTCCCAGCATTGTGCTCAGCAAAAGAATAAAAATGCAGGAATCCCACAGTCATTTCTTAGCTGGCATGTGTGACAGAAGGAATGAATTCAGGTTTCTTCATATTGAATGACAATGCTTGCAGCAAACCAAGTTAAAAGAGGCGTGCTGCATGGAAGCCAAGGCTTTATGGCCCACGCGTGCAACTTTTTAAAAGAAAGAAAAGGGGGAAAGAAAGCCTGTTGTGCAGCTACCCTATTGTCCTAGTTTTCATTCAGCAGGATAGTTTCAGCTCTACAGATTGCTTGAAAGAACTTACTGTACTGCTTCCCACATCTACAGTGCATCATTTGGGAGGTATAAACCAACTGGAGTATTATAGGAGTAGTTAACAGAATACTAATAAAGGAGAATATTTGTACCTCAGAGTTGACATGAGGGGTTTTCTTGAAGACAAGAAAACAAGCCAACTAGGTAACATCATCAGACGATAATGAAATGTCTGCAAGAAAAAAAGCAAGCTCAAAGAGCACCAAGGACCCCCTCAGTTAACAAAATAACAGAGTTGGAAGGGACCTTGGAGGTCTTCTTGTCCAACCTCTGCTCAAGCAGGAAAACCTATACCATTTCAGACAAATGGTTGTCCAATCTCTTTTTAAAAACTTCCAGTGTTGGAGCATCCTCAACTTCTGGAGGCAAGTCATTCCACCGATTAATTGTTCTAATTGTCAGGAAATTTCTCCTTAATTCTAGGTTGGTTCTCTCCTTGATTAATTTCCATCCATTGCTTCCTGTCCTGCCCTCAGCAGCTTTGTAGAATAGGTTAACTACTCTTCTTTGTGGCAGCCCCTGAGATATTGGAACACTGCTATCATGTCACCCCTGGTCCTTCTTTTCATTAAACTAGACCTGACCAGTTCCTGCAACCATTCTTCATATTGGGGATTCTGTTGGGGATTCTGGAAATGATTGACGAATGAATCAGAGTGGAGCCATTTTTATGTTTAAGTTTATGCCATTTTGCCTTAGGAATAGCCACTTTAAAGGTAAAGGTAAAGGTTCCCCTCACACATATGTGCAAGTTGTTTCCGACTCTAGGGGGCTCATCTCCATTTCAAAGCCGAAGAGCCAGCGCTGTCCAAAGATTCTCCGTGGTCATGTGGCTGGCATGACTAAATGCCAAAGGTGCACAGAACACTGTTACCTTCCCACCAAAGGTGGTCCCTATTTTTTCTACTTGCATTTTTACGTGCTTTCGAACTGCTAGATTGACAGAAGCTGGGACAAGTAATGGGAGCTCACCCCATTATGTGGCACTAGGGATTCAAAATGCTGAACTGCCAACCTTTCAATCGCCAAGCTCAGCATCTTAGCCACTGAGCCACCATGTCCCTTTGAGCCACTGTGTTCCTTATAGCCACTTTACAAATTGGTATATGTGATGGTTAGTTTAACTTTCTGTTATCTCACAAGACACTGTTAAAGACAAATGTAAGAATGTGTTGACTCATCCAACTGTACCAGCTACAAGGATGAACAGTCTAGTAGGAAGTGGTTTGCGTACTGAAGTACATTTGTAGTTTTGCTGAATAGATCCTAACTGCTAGGATCTATTATCTGTATTGAAGTATAATTATCTGTATTGCATATGCTAAACCTTAGAAGAGAATCCCAGAGGAAGAAAGGGTGGAATCTCTTCTTCCTCACTTGCAAGCTTAAATAAACATTTGTCTTACTGTTACAAACTGCATTCAAGAATTGTCCATCATCAGGATGTGAAAAGGTCGTATGCAATTATTGTCCCTGAATAAATGTAGAAGCTGTAAGTTATTCTTTTGCATCCTTGAAATTATCACAAGCAGTGTAGTAGACCTACCTCTTTGAAACGTGTCTGACAAGCACCAATAAACATTAAAGTCTTGACGGATTAAATATGGATTAAAATATGCTCTATTCAAGTACAATGTCTTTTTCATTGCACTGTAGAGCTACGGGGGAAGTAGGGTCAAAAGTAGAATTCATTAGGTTGCATCTGAATGGGTATATACCCAGTTTCACATTTTCAAATCAATACTTAAAAACTGAAAATAATTTAGAAATTTGCAGTACAATTTGTCACAAACTAGAAAATTGTACATCAGGAAAATGTTATGTATCAGATGGAAATTTGTATATTGATGTAAATAATGTTAAAAGTACATTATATTAGGAGAAATTATTTGCAAAATAGGTTTCATCAGGCCAGACTTCAGGTTGGTTGTTTTTTTTTTACCTTTGGAGAAATGTATGCCAAAGATGTAGAGACTTAAATAATGCACATTTAATTTTCAAGTTCAGTGAACTGAATGTGAGGCATGTGCAAAAAATAAACTAGGAAATTAAACTTCATATATATGCTCATCTTGGGTAGAAGCCTGAGAAGCAGCATGTGACAGCAGTCCCTGAGCAGCTTTTGGGGGTTATTTGTTGTGTGTTATTGTTGGTTTATTAGGATATTCTTTTATCTTTATCAATTGATTATGTGCCATCAAGTTATTTTCAAGTCCTAGGGGCATAGATTTTCCCCATGGTTATCTGTCCCTCACCTGGTCTTTTAAGTCTTCCAATCATGCACTCATTGCCTGCTGGTCTTCCTCTTCTTCTCTTTCCTTCCATCTTTCCCACCATTAGAGCCATTTCAATGAGTATCTCCTCATAATGTGTCTGAAGTTGGATAACTTGAGCCTGGTCAGTTGTGCTTTGAACTCTGGGTTGTTTTTGACAAACCATTTCTTTGTTTTCTTATCCATCCACACTGTTCTTGGCATTCTTGTCCAACACCAAAGTTCAAAAGCATTCATATTCTTCCTAATCCACTTCTTCAATGTTTCTTTTATATTAGATAATAGAAATACAGAACTGAAAAGGGATTCCTTTTCCAGAAGTACCACTTATCCTTGGGATAGCCCCTTTAGAAACATGGTTCCATCTGTGGCATTCCTCAGACTAAAACCTCACAGGGTGGCTATGGCTCCTGCTTTTACAGGCCCCTCATGACATGCTGTTTTGGCAACTATTTTAGAATAATGCGTGCAGGATAGCATACATAAAATACTGTTATTACAAGAGACTTCTTGAGCCTTGGGGCTCAAATTTCAATCATTTATTTCAGATGCTTTTGCATTTAGCACCAAGGCATAAAGCACAATAATGAATTATTGTGTTTAGCATAAAACTATTCTTTTTTATTTATTGTTCCTTAAAAACAGAAAAGTGTTCCATTAAAGTGTTGAACTATTAAAATTTAAAATGCATAAAACAAGAAACTAATAATAATCTTAGCTGTGCATATGTGAAGATGGTGACAGGAATCTGGGAAGCCATATAGCCCTTAATTTCATGAATTCATCATTTTGGAGCATTCTGGGAAATTTTAAATCCCAGAATCCCAGACTTGACTTAACAGTGAGAATGTGTATAGCAACTGATAAGCAATAGGACAAGCTGAAAGATTTCTGTTCTGATTTTGTTTCTCCCTTCTATCTCATTTTCTTGATAGGACCTAGCATCCTACCTCATCTCTCACATGTCCTGGCATTAAATTTGGGAAGATAATCTACAGCCCAAAGGCCACATGTGTTTTCATCCCCTCTCAATTTTGTAGTCCCCAAAGCACACTGAGATTTCACCGCTGAAATTCAATAGCAAAATGAAAGTGAATGATATAGTGATGGCAAGACAAGAAAGAATGGATGGAAACTAATCAAGGAGAGAAGCAATCATGGAGAAGAACTAAGGAGAACTTCATAACAGTGAGAATAATTAACCAGTGGAATGGCTGGCCTTCAGAAGTTGTGGGTGCTTCATTACTGGAGGACTTTAAGAAGAGACTGGACAGCCACTTGTCTGGTATGGTATAGGATCTCTTGCTTAAGCAAGATGTGGATTAGAAGACCTCCAAGGTCCCCTCCAACTCTGTTATTCTGCTATTCTGTTATATTCTTAAATAGATCTTAAATAGATCTCCAGGTGGACAGGGGTGGTCCCAGATGTCACTACTACTAATGATGTGACATTACTAGATATTTCCAATATATGTCTTGTAGGTCAGCTATGCATTCTTAGGCATGTGATTCAGACAGCATTTTTCATTTCCTGGGGAAAATCACATCCAGAGTACATTGGATGCTTGTTTCTGGAATCCAGATGACTTCCTAAAGCCATGATGGCGAACCTATGGCACGCGTGCCACAGGTGGCACGTGGAGCCATATTAGTGGGCATGCCAGCTTAACTCTGGCACGCTGGCCAGCTGATTTTTGGGCCTTCTGGGCCCACCAGAAGTAGGGAAACAGGCTGTTTCCTGCCTCTGGAGGTCCGGGGGGTGGGGGGAAGGCCCGTTCTTTCTTATCTGGTTCCAGATCCTCTCTATTTATCTGGGAAGGGCGAAACAGCCTTTCCCACTCCCTTGGAGGCCCTACGGAGGCTGAAAGGGCCTATTTCCCAACTCCCTGTGGGACAGGAAGTGACTTTTTTGCTGTCCCCAGCCTCCAGAGACTCCTAGAGAGGCTCTGGAGGCTGGGGACAGCAAAAAACGTCACTTCCTGTCCCACCAGGAGTTGGGAAATGTGCTGTTTCAGGCCTTTGGAGGGCCTCGGAGAGAGTGAGAAAGGCTATTTTGCCCTTCCCAGATAAATAGAGAGGATCTGGAACCAGATAAGAAAGAAAAACAGACCTACCAGGCCATCATGTGCCAGGAGCGGGGGGGGGTTGCGCGTGCATGCACGTGGGCACATGCGCGTGTGACCCACCCCCCCTCTCCTGGCACGTGATGGCAAAAAGGTTAGCCATCACTGTCCTAAAGCATTCCTACTATAGAGAAGGTTCAGCTTTACATATATGAGTCTCTCTTCTTCCTATTGGAGATATTGCAGAAAAACAGACCTAGTTTGTGTCTGCGCGGACGTCATGATGTTGTTTTTTTGCAATGATTTTAAGCCTCTGCTTATGCACAGAAGGCTTTGCACATGCATGCGCGAACGACACCACACGCACATTTGCAAACCGGTAGGGAAGGTAAGTGAATTTCACCCCTGAAACAAAGTTATATGAAAACCACAGGGCAGTAGTGTACTTTCTAACGTATCTCACATACTAAAGCCATAGCTTACTTCTAATTGAGCCTCAAACATAGAAAGCTCAGAGGTCATTCTCAAATTCATGCCTGTTATCATTCTCAGGTTGGATGTTTTTGCAAATCCCAGGCATAAACTTCCTTAGGAAAAAAAAAATGCCACTAATTAGCTATAGTTCAGTTAATTCATGTATTCCTCTAGTTGTTAGCAGATTTACATGGTCCTCCTGTCAAAAAATGGGAAAGAAGCCAGACAGGAGCTCATTATTCCACCAGAAATCCTTGACCACTAATGAGTACTTGATAAAGGTTAGATAGCTCCCTGCCGACATTTGGCTATTAAATTGCATTTATACCATAGCCCTATAAACACTATAAATTCTCTTTCATTAGTTCACTGTTCACAAAGCCCTTTGAAAACAGAAATTACATGGAGAGCATCTGCACCAAGCAGAATTCAAATTAAGGCAGGAGGGCCTCACACAGTTATAATTTCTCAGTGGGTAGAAAGATTACAAATAATTTCTCAGTGGTTATGGAGTTTTCAAGCAAGGCTACAGAATGCAAGGCAGAGCAATATGACTAATTTTTTTAAATTAAAAAATTAGGTGACAATGTGAAAAACACATCCTTCAGTCAACTTCTTGAATGCATTGCTATATTTTACGGAGGTCTAACCATATCTTGGTGAAAGGTCAAAATACACATTCCCAAACCTGGATTGGCTGGAGGTTGACTCCATCTTCATCTGTGTGGTTTTCTTATCATATTATGCAAAATAATCTGGTACTCTTTTCTACTGAGGATCCTTTTTAATTTCCTGAGGGAAAGCAAATAGGATTTTTCAGATTCTATTTATTTCAGATTCCATTTCAGATTTCAAAAGAAGATATGTCCTCTTTTTTGTCCTCGTGTTCAACAGGCACAGCTTTAAAATCAAACATTGTCCGACTTGATTTGTATCTTTTTTTGTTGTTTTCACACAATAATCATTCAAATTGTCGTTTATTGTGACCATGTAAATTGTCTGCTTCTTTTTTTCACCCTCATCCATCAATAGATTTAACAATCTAGATTTATGTTATTTATTCCCTGATTCCAGTAGTTGGCTTCAATCCAGCCTCTTCAAACCTATGATTGCCACAGTTTGTAGATCACATAATTCTGCATACATTTGAAAAGCACATCGTCAACAATTCATTATTATTGCTAGTATATCTTCTTGAAAATAGATTTGTTGGAAAAATATTACAATTGAAAAATCATTCTTTCTGATACTGGAAAAAAAATAATTTCAATACCTGTAAGGCGATGATTTTTTTTTTTTTTGGCAGTTTTCCACTATAATTTTTTCACAGATGCTAAGAAAGTTAAACAATTAATGTGTCCACTTTTCTCCCATTGTTCACCTTTCCAGCTGTGTCTTCCTTTGGCTTGTTCAGATTTCTTGTAACCCTAACCAAGCCCACAAGATTTTTTTTTTAAAAAAAAAAAAAAACCCAAGCCATTACACGTACTAAACAAATGGTTGTAAGCTTTAACCATTCAAAGTTATAATGACACTAAAAAAAGGTGACTCGTGACCATTTTTCACACTTACAAACATTGCAGCATCCCCACGATCAAAATTCAGATATGTGGCAACTAGCATATATTTTATGACAATTGCAGTGTCCTGGGATCACTTGATCACCTTTTGTAACCTTCTAACAAGCAAAGTCAATGGGGAAATCAGATTCACTTAATGACTGTATTACTAATTTACCAAGTGCAGAGATTCATTTAACAACGATGGCAAAAAAAAGTTCATAAAATGGGACAAAATTCGCTTAACAACAATCTTGTTTAGCAATGGAAATGTTGGGATCAGTTGTGGTCATAAGTTAAGGACTACCTGTATGCTTAAAAAAAGGTGATGTAGGGTGATAAAGTACCCATAAACAACTTACATTCAGCAAAATTTAACAATGAGGCCAAGCAATCTTGCTGTTCTCATGACATTTAATGGGAGCTAGTTTCAAGGTTTCAACTGATGGGTTTTTATTTTTATTTTATTTATTTATTTATTTTGTCAAGCACATATTAGATAACAGATAGAGCTATAAACATGGTTATTAATACATGAAATGGTTACGAATAAAAGGGGACATTAGGACAGGGATGGTGGATGCGTGGATGCGCTTATGCCCGCCCTGTTCCCTGTTGTTCTTTCCCTTTCCAATCAGGGTCACCTATTGGCACTAAAGTCAGCTACCGATCCCTCACCTGATCATGGGGCAGAGCAGGGTTGGGAGTCCAAGCTTCAGTTTTTATCACTTACTTTATTTAGTCTTATTTCTATTATTTGCAACATGCTTCTTCTAACAGAACGATCGATCTCCTGGGAGATCGATTGTCCTGTCAGAGAAATAGAAGATCAATCTACCTATGTCAAACAACCCCCCCGCCCCCCCCAAAAAAAGTCCGCCTGAGTGATCCAAAATACAAAACAAGTTTGAAATACAAAGCAAAAAGCTTGAACTCAAGAGCTGTCAGTGCTATAACATCTCCGAATCATTCCTTCCTTTCTCTCTCCTGCAACCAATTTTCTTTGCTCAGTGTTTTTGGTCCAGCAAAAAGACTCTTCTCTTTCCCACTCCTTTTTCACATTTGTAAGTATAGCTGTTGTTTCATATGCTTTTCAGTGGTGGGTTTCAAAATTTTTTACTACCGGTTCTGTGGGTGTGGCTTGGTGGGTGTGGCATGGCTTGGTGGGCGTGGCAGGGGAAGGATATTGTAAAATCTCCATTCCCATCCCACTCCAGGGGAAGAATATTTAAAATCTCCATTCTCTCCCCACTCCAGGGGAAGGTTACTGCAAAATCCTCATTTCCTCTCAATCAACTTGGACTCGGGAGGCAGAGAATAGAAGGGGGCAGGCCAGTCAGAGGTGGTATTTACTGGTTCTCCAAACTACTCAAAATTTCCACTACCGGTTCTCCAGAACAAGTCGGAACCTACTGAAACACACCTCTGATGCTTTTCCTACCTTACAAACATCCCAGCACACACACAAACACACAAATAGCTGGATTCCTGACTGACAGATTTATTTACCTCCTGGGAATTCAATATTCTAGTACAAAAAGTAAATTCCCCAGAAATCCAAACTCTCTCACAAGTCAAAGCCAAACTAGCCAAGAGGCCCTGTGCCAGTAACAGATGAGGAAAGGACATTGCTTTAGCAAAGTTGCTGGACTAAGTCAGTGGAGAAGACCAGGGGTGGGTTCTACTTACCTTTACTACCGGTTCACAATGGGGCCATGTTGCAAACTGCATGCGCAGAAGCGTTTTCATGACATCAGGGTCAGTGGGCGGGGCTTCCCACCAGTTTTACTACCAGTTCTATAGAACCGGTGTGAACTGGGGACAACCCACCATTGGAGAAGACTGCTGTCTTTGACCATGTCATCTCCTGGCTCTTTCTGAAGATACTTTATATTTTCTACATCTGAGATTTTGTGTGAAGAGGAAGAACATGTTACACCCCTCCTGGATCAACTGATGATATTCTAGGGTACTTCAGCAATAAGCTAAATATGAAATGGAGATGCAGTTCTGAAAACATGTCTCTCAAAAATAGTTACAAGAGTACCTGTGTGCCATGCCAGGTAAGACATGAGAATAAGTCTTCAGTGGCTAGAAAATGCTTCTGGGAATATCAGAAAAGACTGACAGGAAATGTGGCCAATTTGCAAGAGCCTCTATAAAAGTAGTCCTCATCTTACAAACACAATTGGGACCAGAATTTCTGTGCTAAGCAAAGTTAAGTAGTTAAATGAGTTATGCACGATTTTACCACCTTTTTCGCCATAGCTGTTAAATGAATCACTCAGTTAAGTGAACCACATGTTTGTTAAGCAAATTTGAGTTCCCCCATTGACTTTGCTTGTTGGAAGCTGGCTGGGAATTTCATGAATGGTGATCACATGACCCTGGGGCACTGCAATACATGCCAATAAATATGTCATAAATACATGCCAATTACCAAGCACCTGAATTTTGATAATGTAACTATGGGAATGCTACAGTGGTTGTAGGTATGAGAACTAGTTATAATCATTTTTTTCAATACTGTTGTAACTTCAGTCACTAAATGAATGTTTATAAGTCAAGGATTACCTGTATGTAGACATGTTTTGATTTATCTTCACTCTGTTAATTTTAACAAAAATATAATTTATTACGTCATTCTTATTTATCATATAGTTGTATTTCTCATTGTGTTCTTTTTCATTGTTTATTTTATTGTACTATTTATTTATTTATTTATTTATTTATTTATTTATTTATATAATTTATATGCCGCCCTTCTCCCGAAGGACTCAGGGCAGCTTACAAAAGAACAGAACAAAAATTACATAAACATTAAAAATCCAATTAAAATTTATTAAAATTATTTAAAAATCACCCCTGTGGATCAGCCCATTTGATGAAAGAGCCACGTCTTCAATCTGCGGCGAAAGGAGAGGAGGTCAGGGGCTGTCCTAAGGCCGGTGGGCAGCCCATTCCAGAGGGTTGGCGCTCCCACAGAGAACGCTCTCCCCCGGGGGTCGCCAGCTGACATTATCTTACTTCTGTTCACGCTTTTTTCATTTCTTCCTTTTTATTGTTGGAAGCTGCCTAGAGTTGGCCCCTGATGAGATAGGCAGCAACTAAATTTATCAAACAAATAAATAAAAATTATTTAATTACATTTTTTTGAACTGCTTTTCCAAGAAGAAGAAACCATGGAAAATAAATCAAGCAAATGGGTTGTTGTTTTTGTTGTTAGTTGCAAAGTCATGTCCGACCCATCACGACCCCATGGACAACATTCCTCCAGGCTTTCCTGTCCTCTACCATCCTCTGGAGTCCATTTAAGCTCACGCCTACTGCTTCAGTGACTCCATCCAGCCACCTCATTCTCTGTCATCCCCTTCTTTTGCCTTCGATTGTTCCCAGCATTAGGCTCTTCTCCAGTGAGTCCTTCCTTTTCATTAGTTGGCCAAAGTATTTGAGTTTCATCTTCAGGATCTGGCCTTCTAAAGAGCAGCCAGGGTTGATCTCCTCTAGGACTGATTGGTTTGATCGCCTTGCAGTCCAAGGGACTCACAGGAGTCTTCTCCAGCACCAGAGTTCAAAGGCCTCCATTCTTTGGCGCTCAACCTTTCTTGTGGTCCAACTTTTACAGCCATACATTGCAACTGGGAAAACCATAGCCTTGACTATATGCACTTTTGTTGGCAGGGTGATGTCTCTGCTTTTCAGTATGCTGTCTAGATTTGCCATAGCTTTCCTCCCCAGGAGCAAGCATCTTTTAATTTCTTGGCTGCAGTCCCCATTTGTGGTGATCTTTTTTTTTTTGCTTTAATTTATATGCCTCCCTTCTCCGGAGACCAGGGCGGCTTACAATGCGTTAAGCAATAGCCTTCATACTATTGTATATTTATACAAAGTCAGCTTATTGCTCCCACAATCTGGGTCCTCATTTGACCTACCTTTGAAAGGATGGAAGGCCGAGTCAACCTTGAGCCTGGTGAGATTTGAATTTGCAGTAATTGCAAGCAACAGATGTTAATAACAGTGCTTAGTCCACTGTACTACAGGCTCAGGATCTTGGAGCCCAGGAAAATAAAACCTGTCACTACCTCCGTTTCTTCTCCATCTATTTGCCAGGAATTGAGAGGACCGGATGTCATGATCTTAGTTTTAGCAAATGGGTGGACCTCAGCAAATCCCTAATGATGTCTAGCCCATTATGTCACTTTGGCCCCTAGACTGCCAATCCCTATTTAATAGTTCCTCACATTCCTGTTACGTCAATTTACATACCTTGCCTGTAATCCTTCACATAGCATCTGACAGAAGATCTTTTTGACAAACATGAAGGCATACACTGCTGGCTGGAGGAGAGGAATGGATAATAACCATATTAGTTTCTAAGCCACGCTCACAGACGGCTACATTCATCTGGGAAAGTCTCAATCCTGGTCTATTGATTTTGCTTCTTCTTATTAATGGTAGCCTTGCAATAAAGATTACCTGCCTGCTTGTTTCAGTCTCTGCAAGGAAGTTCATTGCCCTGTAAAGCATCAGTTCAGTCTCATAATGACAGAGAGAAGGACTTCTTGGTATTCAGGTCTTAGCACTTCAAAAAGCACTGTTTCAGCTGCGTAGCATAAATCCTACTGAAACTAACTTATTAATACATGCAATTAGGATTAGAGCTTTAGGCTCATTAAAGCAGTAAAGCTGAGCATGTACCCTCACACAATGCTTAGAGTCGGAAATCAGCATCCTGCTACTGCCACCAGAACCATGATTGCTCCTATTGTGCCTTGTTAGATAGCTACCCCCAAGGAGCTTTTAAAATACCCTCAGAAGGAGTGGGGAACGATGACCCTTTCATGACTTGTGGACTTCAACTCCCAGAATTCCTGAGCTAGCTGGGCTATAGTTCTGCACCCCTGCTCTATGGCAAAATGGGATGTTGAAAATGGAAGCCAGATAAATTTTGAGCCTAATAAAGAAAGAGATATGAAAAGAGCTTTCTTATGAGTCCTTCAACTCAAGAGCTGACTTTGTCCTGTTAATCAAAGTTGGGAAACCCATATACTCTATTGTAATGGTATGTTGAGCTTAAATGATTTCTGGGGGATGGTAGAGGACAGGAAGGCCTGGAGGAAAGTTGTCCATGGGGTCGCAAATGGGTCAGACATGACTTTGCAACTAACAACAACAATGGTATGTGGTAAAGTTCTTGGGAGACTGGGCAAAGAGATGTTGTCTAGGGAACAGTCAGATAAAAGGTAGTATAGCCCACAACTGCATTGTGAGTAGGGCAAGAAGCTTAGAAGGGACACTCCCTAAATTTTGGTGTTGTAAAGATGGCAGCGGGGAGAATTTTACTTTCAGACTTGCAATATTCTGTCAAGGTAGCTTTACAATAAAGTAGGTATATCTGATTGTGTTTCTTTTCTGGACTTTCTGACAAATTTACTCTTTAATTCCTAAAAAAACAAAAAAAAATGAAAATTGAGGCACACCCTTGCATCATTACTACATACCTGCAGCCCTCAAACAGCTGATTGACATTATTGGCAGGAGTTACATTCTAGACTCTAGAGAATTGTACCAAACATTCCATTAGCAAATGCTGAACTTCAGTTGGGAACATGTGGGTAGGGTGACTCAATTTTTTTTTTTGCATGTCTGCAAAAGTATTGATTCAATAATAAGGACTGATTACATATCCTGACCATATTGTTTTTGCTTGTTTGCTATCTGGAACATTGAATGAACCCATTCATGGAATAGGGCCAACCTTTACAGTGGGAACTAAAGAAGGGTATGTTGAATTTTAATATACTAGAACAAAATAGTTTCTGTCATAGCATTCTGGAAATGATTACTTCCCAGTCTATTTTACAATACTGGGGTTTCCTGGTAGTCTGCCATTGTGTACTAATCAGGTCCAACTTTGCTTAGCTTTTGATTTTAGATGTCAGCCAAGAGCTATCGCTGGTAAATAGTTAGAACAAGATGGCTTCAAAGAATATCCAGATACTTTGATATGTCATTGCCTTCTGAGATTTTATTTTTACATTCTCCATCTAGGAATTTTAGGAATTCATGGTAGTCTCCTATTTAGGTACCATTTGATTGGGGACTTTTTTTTTCAAGTTAAACCAAGACTAATTCATCATCTAATACAGGGGTGGGGAACTGTGGCCCCTTTATGACTTGTGGACTTCAACTATGGCTCCTTTATGACTTGTGGACTTCAACTCCCAGAATTCTGGCTCAGGATTAGTTCCCCCATCTCTGATTTACTATGATCTTTTTCTGCTGAATTATGTTTAAATAACTGTGTTTTAAAAAGGGTCTCCAACATTTGATGAACTGATCAGATAATTTTTCCTTCAACTATTTCTCCCACTTTCCATGAGGAAGATTGATAAAGTAAACATTATTATTATTGTTAAGGACCTGCTGCCATCACCTGGTTAGCAAATAAAAATGAAATGTTTACCACTCCTGTCTGTTAAAGTGGTAACCAGAAAATGGGGGAAGTCAGTCATAAGACAAAGGCATCTTCATAAGTTAACTTCCATGTAGCATTGGGCCATTGGATACAGATACCTGGCTGAGTTTCAGAACTTTTTCAGACTCAGAGTCCTGGAGCCGAGATTGAATGCCAGATACAAGCAAACACCATCGAAATTATCCCAGGGCAAAGTCAAATAGGAAGAGCTTTCCACTTCTCCTTCTCTCTCATACCCATGCACAATGCAAATATATATCCTGCTATTGATCTTCAGGCACATTCACAGATAAGAAGATTGATACATCCACCCCCAAAGCAATTAAGCTTAGAAGCAATTAAATTTCTATTGAAAAGTCTCTTGCTAAAGGCTTTGGGGGTGGAAAAGGGACCATAGTTTATAGAGCAGTAAAGTTACTTCTTCCCTCTACAAGCAACAGAGCATTTTTCATGCTTCTATGGCTGAAAATCACTTTTGGGAACAGAAAATCTAGGATGGTAAAATTTGCACATGTCTGTTAAATTCAATTAAGCTTCCCTTTCAATATTGTCATCGAATCAGAGGTAGCATTACGAAACGTATAGAATTCAGGAGAAGATTCTCTTCTTATCTTCTACATATTGGTCGAATGCATGATATGGAATGATTCTATCTTAGAAATGGATTAATATATATTTTTAAGTTATTTCATATGTTTACTACCAAGGAACAATTTAGCATAAATAAATTGTTAAGAAAATCTAGTACAAATCAGATCTCCTTCTTCTCCTTCTTTCTTTCTTGCCAACTTGTTAATTGTTAAAGAAAGGCTTCCTCATCCTGACACCATCTACATCTGTTGGGATTATATCTCCCAGAATCAGGGGTGGGCTTCAAAAAATTTAACAAGGAGTTCTCTGCCCAGTTGCTGGGTGGCCGTGGCCTAGTTGGCCTCCTGCACCACAGCAGGGGGGGAGTTTTTGCCCTCCCCAGGCTCCAGACTCTTTCCTAGAGCCTCTGGGAGAGTGAAAACAGTCTCCACAGGCTCCAGAGGCCATCTGGAGCCTTCTGGTAGGCCTGTTTTTTGCCCTCCCTGAGCCTCCGCGCACACCCTGCACTTACCTGCATCCAAACGGGCTGTGTGGGGACTCTTGGGAGGGGTGGGTTTGGAGTGGGATGGGATGGGATGGGATGGGCCAGCCAGGAGTGGGATTTGGGGGTTCTCCAAACTGCACAGAATCTTAGCTAGAGGTTCTCCCGAACCCCTGCAAACACCCAGCAACCCACCCCTGCCCAGAATTCCCAGTCACTGAATCTATTGGCAGTGCTGTTTAAGAATTATTGACATTTTAGTTCCTGTAGAATTGGACGGCATGAATGAGGGAAGGCTGATTATGGATTATCCTCCTTATGGATGTCCATTTGCCAAGGAGAGGACCTTTATCTGCAAAAAATATAAAATAACCACCCTTGACTTGTAGTTTCAAAATTTGCAAACTTTCCCTTTTGTCTGTTCAACTTGCTTATGTACATTTGAGTGCTACATGGCCTGGGACTGTGAAACCAGTCAATAAAAATCTGTCTTCGGTAATTCTTAAATCACGTGGCTGATACAACCCATTGTTAATTTCCTGCATTTGGTTTTAACATTGGATTTTTTCCAGGCTACTATCAACACTGAGAATCACTTGAATCCAAATGCTAATTATTGGAATAGCCTGTATTAAGGGGATTTAAATATTTTGCATATAAGCTACATTCATTAACCAATTAGCCTGAGGCATTTATGAACAATCTAAATATCTATGTGGACAGCCATCTGGGACACATGACACATTAGATGGGAAGAAAGACAGGACATTGCAACTGTTTTGTCAATTTTATAGTTTTCCTTGTGTCTCAGCTTGTCCTTCTTCTGGACTCAAACTTCTACCCAGACGTATGGCCCTCTCATTGCACAGAGAATCTGGTGTCATTACAAGCTCATCCAAAGAAAGCAAATATTGCAAACACGTTGTGCCCAAATTGGAGTAAAGGTTTCTGAGAAGTGGCAGATCTATTACTGAAGCCATATGGCATTATACATACACTAACCAGAAACAGCAGCATTTGTAAGAGGTGAAAGATTAAATTTCTTTTAAAATATTTACGGTCAATAATCAGCAGAGCTTCATTTGGCCTTGCATAGTCCCAAAGGCTTCCAAAGCATGACTACAGGTAGATTTGTTTGAGTTATATACATATGTATTGGGAAAGGAAATTAGGAATAGATATTACATCTTGTACAACAATGTCCATCGTTTCATCAGGATAGGCAGAAGAGGAAATAAAAATGGCATACCACTTGTGGTTTATATGGAGAAGCAGTCCTTACACAGAACAAAGAACAAAACCTCAAATTTCAGTTTAAATCCAGCTTCCTGGAATGGGTTTGGAGAAAAAGAGTGGAGGAGGGATGCTCTCATACTATCTGGCCATTTGGTATGAGTATGTCTATTAGTGCTTTTTCAGGCCTTGTACATTGTGTTTCTGCAAAATAAATTGTGGACATGAAAGTGAGAGAGCATAGGAAAAGTCCTTTTCTCCCTGCATAATAAACCATCTCAACATACTTATTTCATACTGATCATTCAATACTGCAGTCCTTAACCATATCTCACCTTATATTTTCACATGCACATCTTAAGTATTCCATTTCCACTGCAATCCACCCATTGTTTTATTTATCTTATCAGCTTATATCTTCACGTAAAAAAGTAGATGGAAGCACATCCCTTTATGCAGAAGTTTTCACTTCTTTTGGCCAACATTCATTCTTCAGAACAGATCGCACAATATCTATCTACCGTTGTTCATGTGTCTTTAAATTTCTCCATTTATTTTCCCATACTTAGTTAACAAGAGTATGCTAATTTGTTTACTTGCTTTAGTTTTTCACTCTTTTATGTGAAACTTGATTCACATAATTCTAATCCTACAACCTCTGTAACATTCTTTGTAACCATTTGGATCATCAACCAATAGCACAACATCATATCCATGCAAAACTACATGTATATTCAGACCTCAAACCAAAACACCTCTAACATCACCAGGAGAATTCCTGATATATTAATCAATCTATATTGATATATTAATCCACAAATAGTTTAAACAGTCAAAGAAACATTGCCATAATCAATACTTTATCTCAGCCCCGCCCCCCATTGGATCCCTCCCTCTCTTTCCCCCACCTTTCCTTCTCTAGCCCCAAGATTGCAATGGAAACTGTTGTGTTCGCCCCAGCAACACGAGGATGCAGAAGCACTCCTGATTGGCTGCCCTGCCAGCAAACATACGGCTGGAACTAACTGTGTTGCTATTGGTCTGCTGTTTGACAGCTCAACTATATAAGAGCTGTCAGATGATAAGAAGCCAGCTCACTTGCATGTTGTTACTTAAGAGTGAGTCCACTGTTAGCCTGTTATTGTTAGAAATAAAGCGTTGTTACCCTGTCTAGCCTCCGTCCATGCCAGCCCAGTTCTATAAACAAAACAAGAACCAAATTATGAATGGTAGTTCCAAAAGTATGGTCACCTTCTACAATATTGTTCAGGAAGGAAACAAATATAGATATTTTCCCCATACACCTGTAATATTCTCAAATTCCAGTTTAGAAATGTGCAAGATAAGAGACTATTGCTATTCTACTCCATGCGATCTGAGTTATTATAGGGATTACAATATAGAAGGGCAAAAGATTAGGCAAAATGTTTATGTCTTGTGCTATAAAATATAGCAGAAGGAGTAACGGGGGAAAAGGAAATTACCCAAATTCTCCCTCCTGAATCACCCCTGACATCATAATATCTTGCAGAATGAACTAACAAACGAAGCACGCAGACCAAACAGAAACTTCAGCAGAATACATTTCAGGTTAGAGATATACTGCAACATTTTATTGTAACTTAGTCATTTTCCTGTTATTAAACTTGTATTTTTCTTTAGGGAGCTTTCATGTTTGTATGGAAATATTTTAAATGCAGTTCCAGCACACTTTCAAAGGAATCAGCCTTCTTGACTTCAATGGCACTTTTGCGTAAAAGTTGCCCTGTTCGTGATTTAACCAGTAACTAGAACCTACTTCAGATTTTTAAGGAAACAAAATATTTCCACTGAAGACATAATTTAACCACCCTCACCCATTTCCTTTCTGACTTCCATTCATTGTTGAACTATTGTTGAATTGTATGGCTCTTAAGTCAGTCTTTTAGTCTATTCTGTGCTTACATTAAAAGTTCTGTAAGATTAATTTTCCTGTGACCCTTTACAGTAGCATAATTATTTCCTACAATTGCTAGAAAACTGGGAAATACAAGAATTACAGTAAAGGAAAATATAAATACGTTCAAACTATTTGTTGCCAAGATACCTCCAAGACAATATATATATGCTAACAGTTACAGTCTGGAGAAACTCAGATTTGTATCTCTGTTCAGCTGGGAAAGTCAGATACCGTCTAGCTTACCTCATGTACAGACATATAAATACAGTCAAAGAAAGTGGGGTGGCCATCTTGAGTTTCTGGATACAGGAACCAGGCTTCATTTTAACAACAAGCTTCATTTTAACAACAAGCCAACAAACAGGATACAATCAAGATCCAGTGAGGTACTAATACCACTTTATAAAGCCCTAGTAAGACCACACTTAGAGTACTGCATCCAGTTTTGGCCACCACACTATAAAAAAGACGTTGAGACTCTAGAAAAAGTGCAGAGGAGAGCATCCAGGATGATTAGGGGACTGGAGACTAAAACATATGAAGAACGGTTACAGGAACTGGGCATGGCTAGTCTAGTTAAGAGAAGGACCAGGGGAGACATGATAGCAGTGTTCCAATATTTGAGGGGCTGCCACAGAGAGGAAGGGGGGGGTCAAGCTATTTTCCAAAGCACCTGAAGGCCAGACAAGGAATAATGGATGGAAACTGAACAAGGAAAGATTCAACCTGGAAATAAGGAGAAATTTTCTGACAGTGAGAACAATCAACCAGTGGAACAGCTCGCCTCCAGAAGTTGTGGGAGCTTCATCACTGGAAGCTTTCAAGAAGAGCCTGGACTGCCATCTGTCAAAAATGGTGTAGGGTATGCTTGGGCAGAGGGTCGACTAGATGACCCACAAGGTCCCTTCCAACTCTATTAATAGTTAAAAAGCTCTGGTTATGGTCTGTTGTACAGCCAGGAGGTGCTCAGAGAGGAACCTAGACATTTACTTAGGATGGCACAATGGACCAAGTATGGACAACAGATGGCCTTAGGTGATATGGATTAGGATGAACACTTGGTAGTAGAGATAGAGAGATAGAAACAACTCTGTATTGTCCTCTAGTAGATAATGAGATTTTTTTTTTTACTGTCCAGATCTGGGAAACCTAGCACTGAGGCACCCTGCCAGTTCTGCATCTAACAAAGGGATCTATGCTGCAGCTGCTGCAGCTTAGATACCTCCTTGAGAGCAGCTTGTGCGTGCAAGCACCAGAAACCAGAATTGGCTTGCTGTCTTCAATTCAACCACTAGCTTTCTGATATGACTAAAATTAAGATAGAGGGCCCCTTTGGGAGATAGAACCCTAGGTCTAAAGAGCTGTGCCTAGCTTATAGGATTGCTTTTCAAAGAAAGAATGGGAACTGAAATACTGTTTCCTTGCTTGCTCTGAACTTCTTGAATAAAAAGCGGATTTCATAAATAATCCAAACAATTACCTCATTTCTCTTATGCCCACGAACATGTTTCTGGATATGCCATTAAGTAGGAAAAAAAGAACTCTTACATATCATCTTCTATTCAAGTTACAAATCAGCTGCCATGCATCTTAATGCCACATGTTTTTGTCTTCATATTGTGTATGTGTCACACATGTTTAGGGCTTCCACACAATGCAGCTATGCTGTAAAGCATGAAATAGGAAGCAAGGGTGTGCCATACAGTCTCCCAGACCAAATATTTTATTCTCACGAATATAACAATAATATATTAGAAGATACATTCCATCCAGTTTTAGAAAATAGAAGGAAAAAAAAATAAATTGCTTTTCCAGGTTGACCAAGGACTGCGTTGTGTTGTTTTCGAAATATACTGCAAGGCAATGCCTTACAGCTTGTATCGCACAAAAGCAGGTGTGCATTCTGCAGAGAAGATGGGTTATATTATTAATGAGCGCTCAAAGAAAGGAATACTTACTTTTCACAGGATTGAGAAGGAACGGACAGCAAAAAAATCTGTTGCCTTACCTCCCAATGTATAATTGTAAACACAATCATATGTTGTTTTCATTGCACATTTTATGCAAGTCAAAAAACATAATCGATAAAAACTTCGGGAGGGGGGGAATTGCAGTGATTACCAAAAGTTTGTATTTGTCATGAGCAAATCTTAGGATACAAATCTTATTTGATTCCTTTTTCTGTTAGGTAGTTCCTTAGTAAATTGTTGGAATGCCTAGAAGACAAGATAGCAAACAATTAGAATAGAATAACAGAGTTGGAAGGGACCTTGGAGGTCTTCTAGTCCAACCTCCTGCTTTGGCAGGAAACCCTACACCACTTCAGACAAATGGTTATCCAACATCTTCTTAAAAACTTCCAGTGTTGGAGCATTTATAACTTCTGGAGCCAAGTTGTTCCTCACTGATTAATTGTTCTAACTATCAGGAAAGTTCTCCTTAGTTCTAAGTTGCTTCTCTCCTTGATTAGTTTCCAACCATTGCTTCTTGTCCTGCCCTCAAGTGCTTTGAAGAATAGCTTGACTCACTCTTCTTTCTGGCAGCCCCTGAGATATTGGAACACTGCTATCATGTCTCCCCTAGTCCTTCTTTTCATTAAACTAGACATACCCAATTCCTGCAACTTCATAAGTTTTAGCCTCCAGTCTCCTAATCATCTTTGTTGCTCTTCTCTGCACTCTTTCTAGAATCCCCACATCTTTTTTACATTGTGGTGACCAAAACTGGATGCAGTATTTCAACTGTGGCCTTACCAAGGCATTATAAAGTGGTATTAACACTTCACGTAATCTTGATTCTATCCTTCTGTTTATGCAGCCTAGGACTGTGCTGCTAGGATAAATTCGAGATGAAATTTTTGTGATCAAAGGCACACAACGTAGCAGTGGAATCCCATCTAAAGAAAGACAGGAAAGGAGATGTCAGCATTTTATGCAGCTGTGCTGTTACCACTGTAAATTCTTTCTCCTTCTCCTTTCTCCTTACTTATGTTGTAGCCTGAATCCAGGCCGTCTCTCCTTTCTCCGCTTTTTGGATAGGTCTGTTGGGATTCTTAGTAAAGGCAATTCTTTCAACCCTCTCATTTGTTTCTAGGGAAGATTTCATTCCACAAATTGGAACCCTTCCCATTTTTACTTCAATCCCTTGAAGTGATATATGGGCATGTGCTTGAATTTTTCTCTTTTCTCGTCTTAAGCTCTTTTTTTCCCCTACCTCTGCTAACAGGGAGAGACAAACTTGACACCCTCTCCAACATTCCCTTCATTTAAACTTCTTTCTTTGTCATAATGATCAAAATGTTCAGCTCCTGCCAGCAGCAGTTTCATGTCAAGCTTGCTTGTCTCAAGTCAATTCCTCATCATTGATTGTCCCGGACCAAATAAAATAGCATCATTTAAATCCACAAGCCAAACTCCTCAATCTAACCTTAACTGCAAATACATTTATTTCCTATGTGTATTGCACAATGCTAGTACCTATTTGGGCATCACTGAATTCTTATTTTACTCTTTAATTTGCATTTTGAATTGAAGTTCTAATTCCCCTCCTTCAGTCATTTGGATCTGTAGTATGTTTACAGTTTTTGCCAGTTCCTCCTCAACATTAGTTAAATCCATTGAGTATGTATGTTTTGTGCATTTTAATTGGAACAGATTGTTCTGAATGCTGTAAAAATGTAGAGGCCTTGGAAGGCAGGGCATTGGGCACTATGTTCCTCTTTTTGAACATTTGAAGAATCTTTCCATCCTTGGATTCCTTCTATTTTTTTTTCTCAGTGTGAACATATCTCTGTTCACAACTGATAAAAGCTTCCTAAGCAATTGTGTGAATTTGGAAAAAGACAGGACTGCTTTAAGGATTCCAAAAGAGATGGAATGTGTTCTGAATCACACTTCAGAAGAATTTCACATCCTTAAGGTCTACACATTTTTGTTTCATTGCTTGCAACAGTGGCCAATACCACCACTGAGAGAACAATTCTGATTTAATGAATAAATTACAAAAAACACCGATGCAGAGTTTGAACCAGTCTCAAACCATGGCTATTTTTATATTTTTCATTTGTTCCCACTATAATTCTGTAAATGAAATCATGGAAGAGTTCCATTCAAATCTGAATCTGAAATTTAAAGGTACTCCTCAATTTACAATCACACCTGAGCTTGGAATTTCAGTCCTAAGCCATTGCAGATGTTAAGCGGGTCACCATATGAGCTGACTCAATTTTATGACCATTTTATGGTAGTTGTTAAGCAAATCACTGTGGTTGTTGAGAAAACCACAAGGCTATTTAACAAACCACATGAACATTAAGCCAATCCAGCAAATGCAGCAGGTGTTTTTGGTCATTGTCTGCCAGAAAACAGCAAAGTAAAAAAAAAGGCAAATCACATTCACATGATGGCAGGGCACCGCAATTGGCCATAAATGTGAGTCGGCAATCACGTTTCCAAAATGCAATCGTGTAATTGCAGGGGGAGGTGCAACAATTGTAACTTCAACAGGTTATACATAGCTTTTTTAAAAGTCTGTCATAACTTTAAATAGTTATTAAGAGATCAGTCATTAAGTGAGGACTGCAGGTAGTTGATTGAGTCATCCAAGATATTCACAAAGGACTAAAGACATGAACTCAGGACTGAATATGTCTCTGGGCCTTTTCCTACTTGTAACTAACCTTGGCACAAACTCTTGTAATACTTCTGTTTTTCCATGACCCTATGGCATTGCCATAATCTCTTTTTATATAGTTTTTACACTGTATTCAATATATTTATATGTAAACAATAAAAATATATCTATAAAAAGGACATTGCCATAATCTCATTGCCAGCCCTTGCCTGAGACAGATCATCAGTATTTTAAAAAAGTTTTTTTCCCTACTTATATCCACCTACAGCCCAAAGCCTATCCCGGGAGCAGTCTAAAGAGGTGTAAATCTGTTTACAAATTGCCTTGAAAGGAAGTCAGATGCCTTGAAGTGACTGGGAGCAGAGCAAGAGAGGCAGAATAGGAATTGGCCAATTTCATGCTGGTGGGCAGGTCATATAAGGATCACTCCTTCCTAGCAAACTGTACCTGTCAGAACAGATTTATTGCACACTTACCAAAGTCAACATCTAGAGACCCTGTTGTCTTCTGCCCCTCCAAGACTGACAGAATTGAGAAAAGTGCAAGCAAAAGTTATGCATTTTGTACTGTTTAGATAATTGAAATCTAATCTCTTTATGGCAGCAGCCTTTAATGTTTATTTATTTGCACAGATCAAACTGTTCTGCTTTGGAGATCCCCTTGTTGGAAGAAATGTCCATCTGGGTTCCGTTCCAAGTGGGGAGAAAGACACTGGAAACATGGAAACTGCTTGGAAAGATGGTTGTAATGGTGGACAGGATCACATGCCTTGAAGATCTTGGGTGAAGAAAAAAAAGCGAAGAGATGCTGAGAGTGCCTGAGTTTTATACCCTCTCTGGGCTTTTGAATTTGAGCTTGTATTCTGATTGGTTGTCAGACTCCCATGGGGCCATGCAGGGGTAACTTTGTAGGTTGTGTTTTTGAGTTCCAAGCTTGGTTGATCCTTGCTGGGGGATGATGTAAAGAAAGGGCTTTGGAATTCCTATTATGGCTCTGCCTGAAGGAGATAGATCTGTGTTATGTAGAATAGACTGGCCCAGGCCTTAATGGTCCATTTACAAAGGTAGGGGGGGCTGAGTTTCTGCCTCCCTTTTTAGGGGAAATATTCTGCCCTTTTAATATTTCCTAAAATATCTCATTTTCCTAGGAGAGGGGTAGGTGCTAGCTTCCTATACCCTAAAAAGGCCAACAAGCAATCTTCATTAGCCTAGCACTTTTTAGATGTGTTGGAACTACATCTAGGAATGTAGTTCCATCATTCATTCATTCATTCATTCATTCATTCATTCATTCATTCATTCAATTTCTAGAGCTGTCCACCTCTTATCAATGACTTTCAGTGGCTTACAGTTCCAAAAGTTATAGTTTGGGACATATCTGGAGAGTGCCCAGTCGGAGAAGTTTGCCGTAAATAAAAGCAGACATTCACAGTGACTAGTTGAGGAACAGGCATCTTATACTTGAGGCTATCAACAGAAATTTGGCAACAGAGACACATTGATAGCAGAGCTATTACTGTTCTCCTAGGGCAAGGTGAACAAACAAACAGGGAAAATACCTATTCAGCTGGACTGAAACATTGATCTTAAGATACTGTAGTCTCCTCCTGTTGATGCTTAGGAAAAGAAGTATAAGTGCTTAGAAAGCAAAGGTTATATTTATGAGCAGCTAACTTCCCTGAACAGCTTATGGCAGAGACCTATAAATACTTTTGCTTATGCAGACAGTGAAAGAGAAGTGTAGGGCATAATAGCTGTTCCTAATATTGATGCATTGAGATGCCACAGCAAAATATTCTTCTCCTCCTCCTCCGCCACCACCACCACTCAGTTTCTGAAATAGTTTGGCCACTACTTAAGAAAAGAAAATACATCACCTTTTCCAAAATATAACAGAATTTTAAATATAACAGAAAGAGGCAACTGATTTGCTTCATCACTTTGATCAAATTATCTTTGAATCAAATCTTCAAACTGAATATTTACACAGACCTAATGTGGTTAGTTCTCTCGGCTCTTCCAGATGTTCACTGTTGATGGGCACCTTCAAATTTCTAAATGCTTTCCCTTTTTCTCATTTTTCATAGCACACTGAATTTGGGACAGTGAATTTAATACAGATACAGTATATATGTATTTATTTATTTATTTTTATTTTATTTTATTTATTTTATTTATTTATTTATTTTATTTATTTTAATTTATATGCCGCCCTTCTTCCGAAGGACACAGGGCGGCTTACAAAGAAACATTCAACAATTCAAAAATTACATAAACATTAAAATCCAATTAAAATTAATTAAAATTATTTCAATGTAAAAATCCCCCAACGAATCAGCCCATCTGATGAAAGAGCCACGTCTTCAGTTTGTGGCGGAAGGAGGGGAGGTCCAGGGCTGTCCTAAGCCCGGTGGGCAACCCGTTCCAGAGGGTATTAAATAACAGATGCATTAAAACAAAGGACTATGCCCATCTTAATATGAAAGCTTTTTCGTAATAAAGGATGATCAGACTTTAGTGGAAGAGAAATAAGAAACAGTAGGTGAAAGTTTCTAACACCTAATTCTTTAGCAGTGGCACTAACTAAAGTGAGTTTATGCAATTTTATGCTCAAACCACCAACTCTATTTGGGCTTGTTGATGTGATGGGTTTTGGGCCTGGCATGAACCACTCTCAAAGGCCGAGATGATTTTGAATCTTGGATTCCTTTATCCAGCATCACAGTCCTGTGCATAATTTTAGCAATGGAACTCCATTTATCCTGTAATCCTTGAAAGCAGTCGCAATAGAACATGATTTACATGACTTGTCAGTTTATATATTGCAAATCTGTGGTCGAATTCAGTTTTGTTTCTAACGTCTGTACCATGTTGTTGGGTTGGTTTGTTTTCACTTTGGGTGCATTCTTATTTTTCTTTCTCCACCTTCTAGAAAAAAGAGTGTTATTCAAAACCTTGCACATAAAATGGAACAATAAAATAACCACAAAAATACATATTCACTCACATACCAACAAATTATATTTTTAAACCATACTACCAACCATTTCATAGCCTCGTTGCCCCTACCCTTCCCCCCCACACCCTGTTTCAGTGAACTCTATGTCCTTCAAAACCCAGAGAGAACTTTGTACAAAATTGCCTGAAATCACTGATAATATAATTTCCTTGCTTTAAAAGCAAGGAAAGAAACTGAGAAGAAAAAAAACAGTTGATTTGTGCAAGAAAATTAAATTGTTGCATTTGACAAACAAAAGCTGGTGGAATCAATAGCTAAGCAGAGAACAGTATTAAATGTCCACATAGCAAATGGAAAAACTATTTTTCAAAAAAAAAAAGCTTTTGAAAACGGGCAGACATCACACTTCAACTGAATTTTTCAAAGAATGGAAAACAAAGCTGAACAACTATTCATTCATTTACTGAAGCATTCAGTAGGCAAAAAGCCACAGAAACATCAACATTCCTTTTCCATATTCCGATGAGACAAAAGGCTGCTTCCGAAGGCTGCTTTATTTTCCTTCACAACTGACTTGGGGTTGAAGATGAAGTCGCTTAACCAGTTTTTCACCATGGCATAATTTATTTATTTTATTTATTTGTTGAATACATATTAGATAATATATAATGTAAGTATAAGCATGAATTAAATACATAAAATAATAATAATAATAATAATAATAATAATAATAATAATAATAATAATAATAATAATAATAATAATTATTTTATTTATATACCGCCCTCCTCCCGAAGGATTCGGGGCAGTGTACAGCCAATTAAAAACATAAATATACAATATCATAGTTAAAATTAATTAAAATCATTAAATAGTTTTGGCCGAATTTTAAAACCAAAAGTTAAAACCCAATTTAAAATCATTCAATTAGACAGCCCCGCCTGTCGGAACAGTAGGATCTTGAGGGCACAGCGAAAGACCCGGAGATCAGAGATGTTACGAATATCCGGGGGCAATTCATTCCAAATGATTACAATTAAAGGAAACATTAGGACAGGGATGGTAGACATGCTGGTGCGCTTATGCACGCCCCTTAGGGACCTCTTAGGAATGGGGTGAAGTCAACAGTAGCCAGTTTAAGGTTAAAATTTTGGGGGTTTGGGGATGAAACCACAGAGTCAGGTAGTGCATTCCAGGCATTGACCACTCTGTTGCTGAAGTCATATTTTCTGCAGTCGAGTTTGGAGCGGTTCACTTTAAGTTTGTATCTATTGTGTGCTCATGTATTGTTGTGGTTGAAGCAGAAGTAGTCATTGACAGGTAGGACAGTGTAGCAGATGATTTTATGAACTATGCTTAGGTCATACCGAAGGCGGCGTAGTTCTAAATTTTCTAAGCCCAAAATTTCAAGTCTGGTGGCATAAGGTATTTTGTTGCGAGCAGAGGAATGGACGACTCTTCTTGTGAAATATTTCTGGACACATTCAATTGTATTAATGTCCGATATGCATTTATTTTTATTTTTATTTTTTTAATGGCTGCCTTCAAATCGGATGCTTCATGTTTTAATCAAGACATCGAAGGGTAGATTTTTCTGATGGCTACACTTTTTCTGATGGCTGCATCATTTTACCTGTATGTCAAGGATTCATGGTTTGACCATTTCGATCTGTAGCAGTTTTTAGGAAGGAGATAGCTTGTCATAAATCTTTCTGCCATTGAAAGCTATGGATGAAGTCGCTCTGTCTTTTCTAATAGCATATTTGGGCTTCGGTCTAGTTTAGTTTATGAGGCAGTTCTGCAATTCCTTGAAAAATGAAATTTACTGCAGGAACACATTTCATTTTAGGTCTATGGCTCAGCATATTACAGTCATAACCAATTTGGCACACTTCTGGTGTCTTAGAAATTCAGCTGTAGAATTCCCAGCCAATAAGGTTGGAAACGTTGGGAGTTGGATGGCATATCATTGTGTCATATTCTGTAGAGAAGTATAGAAATGGCCTTGAAAAAAGTATTGGGCAGCTGATTGTAAGAAGCAGTTTATAGCCCAAGAAAGAAGGAGGAAATGAAAAAGAAAAGATCACTCTACTTTGATTCTCTTTGGAATAGGAGTAGGAAGACAAAATCTCGCAGAATTTAAAGATGCTATTATTATACACTGCAACAATAAAATGTCTCAATAGACCTTGGTCCACTCTGTTTCCTGATCTGGCCTACCTCAAAAGGATGACATAAGTTATTTAAATAATTTTGCTTAAATAATCATAGTGGACACGGATATACGTGGGTCAGGAAAGGGACTGAGACAGAAACAAGGAATATGGCTGATTTTGAGGACAGGAATCTTTGGAGTTGGAACTGTTGGAAATTTGTTGGAAAGACAAATTTCTTGACAGTGAGAACAATTCATCAGGGGAACAACTTGCCACAAGACGTTGTGGGTGCTCCATCATTACTGGAGGTTTTTAAGAAGAGACTGGAGAGCCATTTGTCTGATATGGTATAAGGTTTCCTGCTTGACCAGAGGGCTGCACTAGATGATCTCCAAGGTCCTTTCCAGCTATGTTATTCTGTTATCAATGTTGGGTAGGCCAGTAGTACAGGTAGTCTTTGACTTATGGCCACAACTGAGCCCAACATTTCTATTGCTAAGTGAAACATTTGTTAAGTGAATTTTACTCTGTGTTATGGCTTTTCTTGCCACATTTGTTAAGTGAATCCTGCAGTTCTTAAGTTAGTGACATAGTTGTTAAGTGAATATAGCTTCCCCATTGACTTTGCTTGTCAGAATGTCACAAAAGATGATCACATGACCCTGGGACATGCAGGCAATTGTCATAAATATGAGCCAGTTGCCAAGCATCCAAATTTTGATCATGTGACCATGGGGATGCTGCAACAGTCGTAAATGAGAAAAACTGTCATAAGTCAGTTTTTTCAATGCCATTATAAAGTCACTAAATGAACTATTGTAAGTTGAGGGTTACTTGTATTTCTGCGAGTGGAGAAAAGGAATCACTTGGCCAAAGTTCAATTTTAAACATAATTCTGCAAGCACTTACCTGGGAATAATTTTTATTTATTTATTTTATTTATTTAATTTGATTTTTATGCCGTCCTATCTCCATAGGACTCAGGGCGGCTCACAACAATTAAAATTAAACCAGATAAAAACATATTAAAATACAAATTAAACGTATGTTAAAACTCATTAAAATAATCAAACCCCATCAGTCCAGGCTGGGCAATTTAAACAGCCATGTTTTTAGTTCACGGCAGAAAGTGCAAAGGTCAGGGGCCAACCGGAGCCCCAGGGGGTGTTGATTCCAAAGGGTGGGCGGCCCACAGAGAAAACTCTACCTCTGGGGGCCGCCAGCCGACATTGTCTAGCCGACGGCACCCCGAGTAGGCCCTCCCTGTGAGAACGCACCAGGCGATGGGAAGCTGTTGCTGGTTGCAGATGGTCCGACAGATATCCTGGGCCTAAGCCATGTAGGGCTTTATAGGTCATCACCAGCACCTTGAATCTCACCCGGAGGGCAACCGGCAACCGATGCAAGTCGTGCAGGAGAGGTGTAACATGGGAGTATTGGGACCCTCCCATCACAACCTGTGCGGCCGCATTCTACTGAAATCTTCTCCAATTTCCTAACATGTTTTTCATTTAGAAACGTCTTTACATTTATCTCATTTCCAAAGCAGTTTTTAGCCTTACTTATCTGTTGTGAGGTGGCTGGAGGTGCTGGATGTTTTGATATTGCACACCTCTCTAAATTTCAGCAGCCTCCCGACTGCTCTCACTGCCTAATCTGAAAAGCTCCTCATGTAGCAGCTTTCTCATGAGGATTTTTGTGCTCTCAGATCTGAAGCATTGAGCAACAAGGTATAATAGATTCTTGGATGAGAGAAGATTTTAACCAAGAATTTTTGTAACCTCATCTCAAGGCATTTTATTATCTGAGAGAAAAGGCCCTTCCCTTTTCAGATATTGTACTTCAGCAAATTGCATTATGTGTGGAATTTATCAACAGTAATGTTGGAATAATCCCCTATTTCATTAGTTTTAATTGCTGGACAGCATTTGTAGCATCCACAAATCTCTCAGTTCAAAGAGAGAGCAACAGTATGCCCACCACTGGCATACTTGTGAGTTCACATATAATATGTGTTATACTTGCAGGTTTTTATATGTATGTGTGAATGTAAATCTGCTATAGATACAGTATATCTATTGTTTCATACAAACAGTAGAGTAATACTATATTCAACTTTGGGTTCTGAATGCCGGCAACAAAATAAAGCTGTGTTTCTAAATAAATGTTGACTCCTGGTGGCCACCTATACTAGTCTCTACAGTTTTCTTGCAAGATTTTTCAGCAGTGGTTTGCCATTTGCCTGTTTCCTATGGCTGAGCGGGAGTAACTGGCCCGAGGTCAACCAGCTGACTTAGTACCTAAAGTAGCACTAGAATTTATGGTCTCCTGGTTTTAGCCTGGTGCTTAACCGCTACATCAATCTGACTCTCTACTTTCTACATTAAGTGGAATGGTATTTTGTTTTGGATGTACCATATGAATAACTCATTCCTAATTCTAAGCAGATGACAGCCTCTAACTCACTTGGTAAGCTAAATAGATGTAGTATGTGAATGGGAGACTGCTAGAGAATCCTAGAACTGTAGCTAGAATAGTAAGTATTTTTTTAAAAAAAATTCTGGGAATAATGAACCATTTCTATATTGTCCATGATGCTAGGCATTCATGAAATCACACTATCAAATTCCATTCAAAGGAGACTTTGCTTAACTTCCTATATCACACATTCCCTACACCATGGTTAAAAGACTGCTAACTCATGCCCTGCCTGACTTTAAAGATGCATAATGCATGATGGTGCAATCCACAACCTGAACTACATCTAGGCCAGGGGTGTCAAACTCAGGGGTGGGCCAGATTCGGCCTGCAGGGTGCTTAGATCTGGCTCACAGAGCCACCCTGGAAACAGCAAAGGAATAACCAGTGGTGAAATCTAAAATTTGTTACTACCGATTCTGTGGGTGTGGCTTGGGGGGGGTAATGTGACTGGGTGGGCATGGCCAATGTTTTTTTTTTACTTTTAAAACCATTTTTTTCTACAACCTCTTTGGCAAAGAGGTTGTAAAAAAATGTTTTTAAAAGCCTCTGACGATCCCAGCTGAGTCGCATGATCATCAGAGGCTTTTTTTTTTTTACTTTTAAAAATATTTTTTTGGCCTAAGAGGTTGTAGAAAAAATGCTTTTAAATTTTTTTTAAAAAAGCCTCTGATGATTGCGCAGCTCAGCTGGGCATGTGGGGGGGACAGGGATTTTTGCTACTGGTTCTCCGAACAACCCGCCTCCATCGCTACCAGATCGAGCGATCCGGTCCAAATTAGAGCATTTCACCCTGGGACTAATTCATAGTGCCTCTGCCAATGAAAATGGCAGAGTTTTTGCTGGCAGAGTGCTAGCAAAACAAATTACTAGCAAAAGTGGCATTTGATCACACGAGTGATGTTGAGCTGGCCACGTGCCCCCCTCACGCCCCCTGGCCATGCCCCCCTCTACAAGGTCAAACACAACCCTGATGCAGTCCTCAATGAAATCGAGTTTGACACCCCTGATCTAGGCGATCCAGTTTCAAATCTCTACTGTTTCAGGCTTTACAGGGTCATGAGGATAAAACAACTGTGAGCCCAGGGAGCCCCATCTTGATCTGCAGGCTATAAATCTAATAAAGAAAGATTGTGTTCCAATGGCATAGAAGACTTAGTATTTCCAAGAATTAGCACTTACCTATGGATGTGGTGGCTCAGTGGCTAAGATGCTGAGCTTGTTGATTGAAAGGTTGGCAGTTCAGCGGTTCAAATCCCTAGTGCCGCCTAACGAGGTGAGCTCCTGATACTTGTCCCAGCTTCTGCCAACCTAGCAGTTTGAAAGCACATAAAAAATTCAAGTAGAAAAATAGGGACCATCTTTGGTGGAAGGTAACAGCATTCCATGCACCTGTGGCATTTAGTCATGCCGGCCACACGACCACAGAGACGTCTTCAGACAGCACTGGCTCTTCGGCTTTGAAACAGAGATGAGCACCGCCCCCTAGAGTTGGGAACGATTAGCACATATGTGCGAAGGGAACCTTTACCTTTTTATTGTACCAGCAGCACAAATCAGGGATGACCTAGAGAATCAGAAAAGTCAAGATGAAAGCCACAATCATGCAATGCTCTACCCCTTTTTATATATCTCAAACATATGACCCATGTTTTTTTTTTAAAAAAAGCAGTGGGTTATCTAATCACAGCTGCAATTTTGCCTTTTTTAAGCCCCCACCCCACCCCTCTTAAGAGTCAAAAAATATGGCTTGGTGATTCAATGCAGACAAGGTTGATCGACACTCACCTCTTGGTCTGTTTTGCCATTATTCCATAATTATTATTATATCTTTTTCAAACTCTTCAGTTTTGTTTCTTACTCTCCTCTCATCTGTGTGAACTCCCTCTTCATTTTTACTTCCTTGCCGGCTCCATTCTGTCTGTTAGAACCCTTTTTATCTCATCCTGTGATCTCCTGTTTATGTTTACATTCTCTTCCCATTCTTCCGATTCTTGATAATTACAAAACCCCGCCACTCAAATTCCTAGCTTCACATTTGTAGCATTGAAGTTATTTCTTTGCTTTTCGTAGCAAATCTCTACCAGTTTCACTGATTTCCCCATCTTTATCCCAACCCTCTGCATTGCAAAACTTTCTAAAATAAGAAACTATAAATAGAAACATATAACATGTTAAAACAGTGAGTTAAAACAGTAATGAAAACCGCTAGAAACAGAATTAAGACTTGAAAGCACAGCTGTAATATAAATATAAAGTTAATATTAAAAGCCCTGGGAGGAAAATTGTTCCTTAACACTGAAAAGATAATTAGGTAATTGTCAGGTCAGGATATTCCCAGACACTATGGAGAAGGCATGATTGTGGGCGGCACACCAGAGTTTTGCCAACGTTTTGGGCACTCAGAAAAAAGTTTTGGAGTGAGCAGAACCATCCTTTTAAATCACTTCAACTCCAAAGTCATCAAGACTTCCTAGCTTAGTGCCAGCACCTTGAATAGGGCAACAAATGAATAGGAAACCAAGAGAGATGGATTTGCTATGTTTCTGAGCGGTGCAATTGTGTTGGAGAAGTTGCAGTAGATAGAATATTCCTTTCTAGTGTCTTTGGCCTGACACTATTAAAACCCTCCAATAGACTGGACTTTGAATTCTGTCAGCATCTTGATCAAACACCCTCAATATTTGTTTATTTCTGTAAAAGAGTCTAAACTTTTTTTATATTTTTGCATGACTCCAGATCAAATTCCAGTTGTTGTTGTTTTAAATATATATTTAGTAGTTTGGGGCTCTTGGTTATATTCAAGCAATTAATGCCATCTTCTGGTCAATGTGAAGAAAAATCCAAACTCATTCAGAAAAAGGGATCATATTATTGTTTTAATATTCAGCCTTGGCAATAGGTAAACTTTGTTGTGTATTTTTTTTTAGATCGGCTTCCAATCTATTTTTTAAAGTCATAAGACAATTCCAAAATATTCTTGAAGGTGCACTGACACCTGTCCAACACACAAGATGACTTTTGTTCCTGCACTTCATTTATTTGACCTCCATGTGCCTCTTTCTATTTAATGCATACATTCAAAAATCAACTGATGATTCTCCATAATGATTAAAATATTTCACTATGTTCATTGTCACTGAAGTGTTGCCCTATATTTATTAGAATGTGTGTGTGTGTGTGTGTGTGTGTGTGTGTGTGTGTGTGTGTGTGTGTATAGGGGACGCGGTGGCTCGGTGGCTAAGATGCTGAGCTTGTCAATCGAAAGGTTGGCAGTTCAGCGATTCGAATCCCTAGTGCTGCGAACGTGGTGCGCTCCCGTGACTTGCCCCAGCTTCTGCCAACCTAGCAGTTCGAAAGCATGTAAAAATGCAAGTAGAAAAATAGGGACCACCTTTGATGGGAAGGTAACAGCGTTCTGTGCGCCTTTGGCGATTAGTCATGCCGGCCACATGACCACGGAGACGTCTTTGGACAGCGCTGGCTCTTCAACTTTGAAATGGAGATGAGCACCACCACCTAGAGCCGGAAACAACTAGCACATATGTGCAAGGGGAACCTTTACCTTATATATATGTATATATGTGTGTGTGTGTGTGTGTGCGTATGTATATGTATGTATATATACACACATACATACATATACATACATACATACATACATACATACATACATACATTCCAATAGGCCCAACTACAGAGCTTTTTGCAGCAATGAATAATGTTTCTGGATTTTTTGTTGTTGTCTTGTTATATTTCTTGCAAAGAAATAGGATGGCAGATGATGAAAGGATAATATGGTGAAATCAACATTGTTATAGATGTTATATGTAGGAAATGATAGTGTGAGTGGTAGCATAGACAAATATCAGATCTGAGTTCTCTGAGCTGCATTGGACCCCCCCACCCCCACCCCAGTATGTCTCTCCCCAAGCGTTTCTACCTATCCCAGGGTAAGCAACCTTAAATACTCAAAGTGACATAAAGGTCCTAACTGGAAGCCCCCTGTTCAATTCTGGAGCTGACCAGAAGTCCAGTTCCCCCACCATAGAGTCTCCTCCTAGCGCTGTGTCCTTTTTCCTCTATCTATCCTAACCAAAAGCCCTATCAATTGTGGAGCTGATTGGAAACAGGGAGCTGCAGCAGAGGACTGAAAGAGCCACATGCGGCTCCAGAGCCGTGGGTTGCTGACCCCTGACCTATCCCATCAGATCCAGGCAAAGTGTATGCAACAGGTCTTATCAATTAAGGAATGCCATACACCCTTTGGAGCTTCCTTCTCCTGGAGATTAGATTCAGTGGTGGGTTGCTCCTGGTTCGCACCAGTTCGTAAGAACTGGTAGTAAAAATTTGTAGTAGTTCAGAGAACCGGTAATAACATTGGCTGGCCATGCCCCCGAACCGGTCCCCGGCTTGGTCGCCGCTCGCTTACCCCGCCCACCTCATCAGAGGCTTTTTTTTTTTTTTTACTTTTAAAAACATTTTTTCTACAACCTCTTTGGCCGAAAAAATGCTTTTAAAAGTTTTTTAAAAAGCCTCTGATGATCGTGCGACTCAGCTGGGATCATCAGAGGCTTTTAAAAGCATTTTTTCTGCAACCTCTTCAGCCAAAGAGGTTGTAGGAAAAAAAAGGGCTTTAAAAGCCTCTGGCAATCCCAGCTGAGTTGCCTGATCATCAGAGGCTTCTAAAAGCATTTATTTCTGCAACCTCTTAAGGTTGTAGAAAAAATGCTTTTAAAAGTTAAAAAAAAAAAGTTGGCCACACCCACCCAATCACATTACTGCCCCCACCAAGCCACGCCCACAAAATAAGCCACGCCAACAGAACCGGTAGAACCCACCCCTGATTAGATTGGTCCTTTTGCAAGACCCAAAAGACACGGCTGTGTTTCAGAGCTTGGAGATTGGATAGTCAGTTAGAGCCCTTAAGATGGTTATGTTAATTGTGATTCTACCAATCTTATTTTATTATTTTAATCCTTGGTTGTGTTTTTCACCGCTATTAGCTTCCAAGAATCACCATGGTGAGATGGGCAGCCTATCAATGGAATAAAGTCAACAAATATAATTGAATTGAATATTTTTTTTCCTAAGGAAGAATGGTCCTTCAGCTATGGGTAGGTTTCAGCTTCCCACAGCTTCAATAGCATGTGGAGTACTGAGAGATGCTGGGAGCTTTCAGCTGCATCCAAAGGGAGGGTCATGTTTTCCTAGCTTAGCTCTGTTCAAGGTAAAACCGTTTTCTCAACCTGGTAGCCTTTTTGGTTGACTTTGTCTCCCATAATTCTTAGTCAATATATAGTTAGCTTGGGGAAAGGATGGGGGAAAGCTCATTAAGTATTGAATGCAATATTTCAGGCATACATATTGCATTAAGCCTGTGCGCTAGTGAGACTTTTCACAGCCTGAGGTTTTGTCTGTGTGGTTTGTTGCAATATTATTGATTGCTAAAGGAAAGGGCTGGATGTGTGGGGAGGAGGGGTGTCTCTGCCCATGTGATACATTTAACAATGGTAACTTCGTAGTTTGTCTACCCCAAAAGGCAGAGTTTATTGGAGTGCATTGAAACACCAGTCATTTTTTTTTTAAAAGCCACATCAATTCTGAAATCCACTCAAAGTTGGAATGAATGGAAAATACATCACATGCTAATGTTCACTACTCTCAAGTTGCACTAGCAGAGTCGGTACCATGATCCAGGACAAATCCTCATCCATATTTAGGTCAGGCTTTCACAAGGATTTTAAGCATGTGTAATGATACTTTCGGACGCTCAGTGGCTAAGATGCCGAGCTTGTCGATCGAAAGGTCGGCAGTTCAGTAGTTCAAATCCCTAGTGCCGCATAATGGGGTCAGCTCCCGTTAATTGTCCCAGCTTCTGCCAACCTAGCAGTTTGAAAGCACGTAAAAATGCAAGTAGAAAAATAGGGGCCATCTTTGGTGGGAAGGTAACAGCATTCTGTGAGTCTTTGGCATTTAGTCATGTCGGCCACATGACCACGGAGATGTCTTTAGACAGCACTGATTTTTCGGCTTTGAAATGGAGATGAGCACCGTCCCCTAGAGTCGGGAATGACTAGCACATATGTGCGAGGGGAACCTTTACTTTTACCTTTTAATGATACTTTCAATGCATAATCATCCCTCAAACCCCTTCCATCCCCAAAACATATAGACAAAAACACAAAGCAATCACTGCAAAGGAAACCCTTTCCTAGAGACTTAAACCTGCATTCTTCTTTAGCCAGCCTTGAAACCTTCAGAGGTCTGCATTGGAGGTCAATTAAAATAAGATTGCATCTAGCAAAGAAGAACTTTGTTAACACCAATCAAGGTGTTTTTTTTAGTTGGTTTTGTCCACTTCGTATGAACTTTTTTTTTGTTTGTTGGTAATCTAAGAACAGTCAGAGATGGAGCATGTCCAGATCCCTCAATAGCCAGCATTGAGGTGTCCTAGTCTTCTGGATGATCATCAGACCCAATTTTGAGGAAGTCTTGGCAGAGCCCAGGGTGTCAGAATAGTCCCAGCTGTTATTGCAATTGCTGCCATGGTGCCTGGCACCACCTTCTTCCTCTTCCTCCTCTGTGAATCTTCTCCAAAGACTGCAGTTGGGAGACTTGGCAGGAACTCCTTCACAGCAGATGGTGGCTTCTGCTCCATCTTTCTTCCACAACTTTTTCCTAACACTGGCACACACACACATTTCAGCCTCCAACTGCTCCCACAGCTGGCTCTTCTGGTAACACCTGCCTCCTGTCGCTGGGTAGTCCATCCATGCAGAAAGAATAAAAGCATTGCTGGCTCTGCCATCATCACTGGTCCACTACCACTTCCACTGAAGTGGAACCATCGTAACCCCCATGCCTCTTCCTCTTGTTTAGCTCAACCATTTTGGGAACAATAAGCCAAAAGGTGAAGTGGTTGCTGTCTAATTAGATAAAAATTGCATTTTGGTTGCAAAGTGTGCTGTCTAACAGTAATACTAATTTTTAGCCTCCCAAGCCTTTTGAAATTTGTGGTTTTTAAACTTTTATCCTATTGAATATCAACTGAGCATTGTAGCTGTGCTCTGAAACATCTTTATTTATAATGTTATGCCCACTATTGTGTTTCAAATGTTGCAAACAAAGGTATCTATGGATCTTTCATTGATTTTTATGGGTTTTCATCTTAGTGAGTTGAAGTACCAGAAGGAACCAATTCTTCAATGTTGGAAATCAGCTTTGTACACAACACCTTTCACCATCTATAAACCAGTGGTGGGTTGCCCCCGGTTTGGACCGGTTCGCAAGAACCGGTAGTAAACCGGTGGGAGGCCCCACCCACTGACCCGGATGTCATCATCAGCGATCTGCACATGCGCAGAAGCTTTGATCGAGTGCGTGAGCGCAATCCTGTTGCAAACTGATAGTAAAGGTAAGTAGAACCCACCCCTGCTATAAACCTACTGTCCAACAGGGCAAGACATGTAAAGATAATTTCTTTTTTACAAAACTTTTCATGTCTCTATATAATAAGCCTTTACAGATATTCTGAAGGTTTTCATTACTTCCTTTCTCTCTCAGTTCACTTCTCCTTTTCTTCTGTCTTTGAACTGTGCAATGCAGGGACTTCTCTCTCCATAAGGGAGGACAGCATGCTACAAGTTTTTAGCTGTAGAAAGATTAAAGTAACGTAAGCTTTCCTACCTGCTATTTCCTAAAGAAAGCTTATCTTTATTTTTTTTTTCACATGAAGCACCAGTTTCAAGAATATTTTCTTCTACAAGAGACACTCCTAAAGTGGGTTTTTTCCTCCATGCATTCCTTCCACTGTGAACACGTCTAAAGCCTCATTGCCATTTCTTCCCTAGCTGCCAAGCAACAATGTGTCAGGTGTTCAATTGTAGGTTATTTTTAATTTATCTCCCTCTCCTTCCCTAATTTCTTCCTCTTCCTCTCCTTCTCCTTCTCTGTCTTTCCCCTCTACAAGTTGGGTAGACGTGATATACACAATGCCAATCAGAAAACTGTTATTAAATAACATAAATATTTATTAATGTAACTAGAATGTATCACAGTTAAGCTTTTCGAGACCTGCTAATAATGAATGAAGGCAAATATACACGACCCAAGATAATGATTGCAGAATCCAATCTGGTTCACCTTAGTCTTCCACGTTTTTGAACTTCTGTCTATCTCAAATTCCCTGAGGATGGACTCCAGCATGAGTCCAAAAGCTCAGAAGACTAAATCTCTGGTACCAGTGACCAACCCAGATTGGATCCTGCAACTTGCTAATAAAATCACATTTTATTGAGTCCGGGCTGATGCAGTTCTCACTACAAGCACTTACCAATTGCATGAGATGAACTAGCAAACTGTGGCCAGTCCTGGTTTACTGATTAACAAATATTTTGAAGTTCCTGGGCAGCTAATATTTTTTTGCTTATTAACAATTTACAAAAATAAAATAATAAAGTTGGTGCAAAATATATGTGTCCCAACTCAGTTAAAGCTACACTTTCTGGCTGGCTGTATACCAATGTGTGCATGTAAAGAGATTTATTTTCACCATTCCCGTCATTTCCTCTCTCTCATTAAAAAATAGCATGAATTCCCACTTTCCTATTTTTGCATCCAAAGACCAGAAGGGAGGATTAATCTGTAATTAATTCTCCTGTCCAGATTATGTCTGATGACGCAAGTAAAGCAACCAGCCTAGTTTTCAAACTATGATTCATATGTGTTCTGTTTTAACTGTAGTTCAACATATGCTGTTGGTTTGGCTGGCTTGGTTGGTTGTGTACAAGGAGCTGTTGTGTGGTTTGCCTGCCCCACAATATGGGAGCTCTCTTTAGGGAGGCTAAGGCCTCCCCTATACTTCCATGGATGGTCATTTTCTCAAACATTATAAGCAACTGCCATCACTGCTCACTCTGCTGAAGAACTTCAACAACTTATGGACAGTTTTAGCAAGGCCTGCCAAGACTTTGGACTAACAATCAGCCTGAAAAACACACAAGTCATGGGTCAGGACCTGGATTCACCTCCCTGTATTACAATCTTTGCACAAGAACTGGAGGTCGTCCATGACTTTGTGTACCTCGGCTCAACTATCTCTGACACTCTTTCTTTAGCTACTGAGCTGAATAAATGTATTGGTAAAGCGGCCACCACATTTTCCAGACTTACAAAGAGAGTATGGCTTAATAAGAAGCTGATGGAACATACAAAGATCCAGGTCTATAGAGCCTGCGTCCTAACACACTCTTGTACGGCAGTGAGTCTTGGGCCCTCTACGCACAGCAGGAGAGAAAGTTGAACACCTTTCATATGCGCTGTCTCCGATGAATTCTTGGCATCACCTGGCAGGACAAAGTTCCAAATAGCTCAGTCTTGGAACGTGCTGGAATTTCTAGCATGTATACACTATTGAAACAGCGACATCTACGCTGGCTGGGGCATGTCGTGAGAATGGCTGATGGTTGGATTCTGAAAGATCTCCTGTATGGAGAATTAGTGCAGGGAAAGCGCCTCAGAGGGAGACCACAGCTGCAATATAAGGATATCTGCAAGAGGGACCTAAAGGCCCTGGGAATGGACATTAACAATTGGGAAACCTTGACCTCTGATCGTTCAGCTTGGAGGCTAAAGCATGGCCTTCCCCAATTTGAAGATACAGTTGTTCGGCAGGCTGAGGCAAAGAGGCAGTCCTGGAACCAGCAAAATCTGGGGGCTGGCCAGGGGACAGAATGTATCTGCCCTCAGTGTGGAAGGGATTGCCACTCTTGAATTGGCCTTTTTTAGTCACACTAGATGCTGTTTTAGGACCTCTTTCCAGAGCACGATACCAGTCTCTTGAGACTGAAGGATGCCAATGGATAAGCAACTGTCACTTCAACCTGGGCAAGAGATTCATCACCGCAGTATGAGCAACCCCATTATTTCTGAGGGCAACAATAATATTAAGATGTGTCCACAAAGCCACAAGAGATCTGAATGTTGTACTTGCAGGACCCAATACTTATATCCTTAAAGCCGATTGTAAAGATTTCTCTTCAGAAACTCTTTACAAAGCAGCGATGAAATAATGGAAAACAGCATGCGTTGCCATGCGGGCTGCCCTCATTCCACTCCCGTCACGCCATTATCTTGCCAATAATTGGTTTTTTGTTTTGTTTTTTAATCTTGGCATCCTGATAGATCTGGCAGGGTAGCAGTTGTGAACAAGTCAACACGTTCCAGGGATGAGTCATCGAGCAAAGCTGGCACTGTGAAATAACTCAGGATAGATCAACATCTGATACATCCAACACTTTCCTGCAGAAGTTTATTGAATCAAGCTGTGAGAACTTTTCACAGTTGAAAAACATTTGCAAGCTTTCTCTTGCTTGCTTTCTGTTCTTATTTGTGCATGGAGAATGAGACTGACACAGCAAATAGCTTGTAATGGCTGGAAAATTAAAACCCACCATATACATATATATATTTATAAACAGTTGCAGAAGCCATTACATGAAACTAATGAAATTATCATTTTCTCCTTTCAGTGGCCACAGTGAGCTTTTATAAGTTTAATTGGCATATAATAAATTCATTATAGCAGCTACTTGTAATTTTCTTTAAAAAAAAAAAACCTCCATATTTTGAAGAATTTGTAGAGAATATTTATTCAAATCCAATATACCACTTCCATCCTATCAAAAAAAAAAAAAAAAGAGGTAAAGGTGGCAGTTGCAACTGTGCAAATTGAAACTCTTCACTTTTTTTCATGGGCATTGCACATGTGACACACACATACAGATGGTGTGGAGTTTCAATCAGGGAATTACTGGGAATTGGGCAGTAGGTAATTAAAGTTTTTTTAGGTCGTGAGCCATTGAGAGTGTATACATGATATAAATACACTCAATAAATGTTTCACCCTTGGAATATATTATGAACTAACCCTTTGTGGCTTATTTAATAATCCATGTTTATTGGTGATATGCGTTTGCACCTTGTGCTTTGATATGGCCTGTAGGCTAATCAATAAAGCTATCGTATCAATAATCCATGATTAAGCACACCATAGATCAGTGTAATAAAAATTTGTTTCTATTCCCTCACTTATACATATACACTAAACTTAGTATTAAAGTAAATGCTTAACCTAGCACTAATCTAGAACTTTTCTGCTGTAGAAACTGCAATTATTCATTTAGAAGATGTTTTCATTTTATCCAGATTCAACAATGTTAATTGCCCGGTAATTTTAAGTATGAGAAGAATCTACCTTATCTCTGGAATAACACTCCTGTGTTCACATTACATATTATATCCAACAAACTAAACCATATTATGGCTTAGGTATGTACAAAAGCTAACAATCCAATCCTCCTTCAAATCACATTAAGCCAGCTATTCTGGAGTGATCCATTAGTCCTCCAAATTAGAAGTTGTTTGTGGCGATTGCGGTGTTCTGCAGATGCCTAACAAGGCTGTTTTGTTTGAAAAACTACATGACAGACAGCTTGGTAGGTCTGAAGAAGGAATAGAACATTCCAGAATTCTCACTGTTGGAACATTCCAAATGTTGCACCTCCAGAACATTTGGTTTTGCACATTCTGATAATGGCTTAACACAATAGGCTACTTAGCATGCTAAAAGATGCTGGGTTTTCATCACGTTCAATCACAAAATACCCAGTTTTTTAGCCTAGGACAGTGATGGCTAACCTTTTTGCCATCACGTGCCAAAAGTGGGGAGCGCATGGGGAGGTCACCCACATGTGTGCCCACAACCATAATTCAATCTGCCCCCCCCCCGCTTTTACCACGTGATGGCCTAGTGGGCCCGGTAGGCCTGTTTTTTACCCGCCCCAGGCTCCAGAGGCTTTCTAGGAGCCCGGAGAGGGCGAAAACGGCCTCATGCACCCCCCTGGAGGCCCTCCGGAGACCAGAAACAGCCCATTTCCCAACTTCTGGTGGGACCGGAAGGCCCAAAAATCAGCTGGCCGGCACATGCAGGCATGCTGGAGCTGAGCTATGGCAACTCTCGCATGCCCACTGATTTGGCTCTGTGTGCCACTTGTGGCACCCGTGCCATAGGTTCGCCATCACGGGCCTAGGTTGTTAAAACAAATCCAATCAAGATTTAGGTGTGGATCTTGATGAGTGGAAGCTTATGACCACACTTAGATTTCTTCACTGATACTGATAGGAATGACATCACATACTACATTTTCATCTAGACCTCTGGGACCATGGTTTGGATTATGGCCCGCATTCTTTTTGGAACAAACTTCTCTACCAGTTTTTAGTGAAGATCTTTGCAAATTTAATGGGAAAAAGGCACTGAAAATGAAACCTAAACTCTCAGTAACGTAATGTCTGAATCAAATGCCAAGTTTTCCATATTATTCTCTTCATTATGTCAATAAGGATCCTCAGAATTATTGAAACACAGCTGCTATTTAATGCATCAGGTCTGCGTTTAACTACTGATAGCTTATGTTGAGATTTCTCAAATGAATTTGCCCTCCGTCCCCCCAATATATATATATATGTTAATAAAGCATCGTTTTAAAGGAACTTTTCTGTGGGAACTGTCATTTCACGATAGATAAATATCTGCTTGAAAGACTAATTAAAACAAAAACAAAATTTGATTCATCAGTTTTCTATTGAGTTATGAAAGTAATCAATTTGAGAGGCAAACAAGCCAGCACCAATAGAAACCACAAGGATCATCAATGAATGGACAAAATAGGTTATAGACATCAAATGTATTACCTCATTTATCTTATCACATACACATATACATACCATTAGCAATACAGCAAGGAAAAATGAAAGAAAGCAACTGGAGCTGACTTTACCAGGACGGTGTACTTTTTATATACATACAGTACATCTGAAAATGCCAGTTACATATTGCTATAAAAATAGGTTCTGTTACTTCCCCAGATTGGCAAAACCAATGTCTTCAGAAAGACCCCCATATAAGTTTATTATAAAGAGAAGTGATTGCTCCTTTACTGTGTGTGAGACAGAGATGAGTAAAGGAGCTTCCAGGAGCTACTTTCAGTGCTGTGATTGGGGAACTGTCAGTTGCAGGCTTCCAAGGGAGGGAACCATGAAAAACATGCAATGGATGTTCAATGTAATTGCATAGGAGAATTTCACCTAGCGCTTACCATGCTACTCAAGTCTAACCACCTTCAGAGCAACAGTGTGTGACATCAGCTACTTAGGCATTGCTAGGCAATGGTTACTACAGCTAAGGATTCTGGGAGCTGACATCTAGCCTATCTGGAGAATTAGATGTAGAAGACTGAATTTAGGACATGGTAGTTGAGTTCAGCTGGAGTAGCAAAAACAGCTCTACACCATGCTATCTGTAGTTGGTATCTGGCACCGCACTTAGGCTTCCACTGAACCTATCCCAAGGCCTTGTGACCTTTTCAATGTCATTATGTGTACCTGGTTCTGATTTACAGGCATTCTCCAAATGTGCAAATGTTGTTGCAAGAGATGTAGTTCTACTTTCCCCTCCGTATTCTCACTTCTGTGCGCTGGACAAATGCTTAGAGAATATAGACTGCAGCCTTGGTGAATTCTCACATGCCATTGTATCCTGTTTCCCCCCCAAATAAGACATCCCCTGATAATTAAGTGTTAATCGTTAAGTGTTGTACCTTATGATTCTTGATGAACGTATCTTTTCTTTGATGTACACTGAGAGCATATGCACCAAGACCAATTCCTTGTGTGTCCAATCACACTTGGCCAATAAAAAAATTCTATTCTATTCTATTCTAATAAGCCCAATTGGGCTTTTGAGCGCATGGCAATAAGGCCAAGTGCTTATTTCAGGGTTCAAAAAAAAATATAAGACAGGGTCTTATTTTCGGGGAAACACGGTACAATATCCTCGACAGTACAAAATGTGTAGGCTTGAAGATGAAAGATGTGAATTAGGCAAACAGCAAAGCGACCGGTTCCTTTGAAAGGAATCCTTAACTATCCCATAAGGCGTTTCATGCTTGTATATTAGTCTGGCAGCTGAACCTATGGTGCATGATGTTTACATTCAATGGAGTGTGTGGGAGGCAAGAGCGACAATAAAATTCTTGACATTCTAATTAGGCCCTAGTATTAGTTACATGAATCAATCTTCACAATGGTCTCAATGAAACTGAAGGGCACAAGGCAGATTAATTGATGCTGGGCCATGCAGATTAATTGATGCAAGATTTAAGATTCCAATCTAATTTTTCCCTAACTCAGCAATCACGAATAGACAGTCACCTTTGTTGGTTGTACACCTAGATGCAATTTGCTGAGAAAGTTTCATGTAAAATATTAATCTCTATCATGGATAAACTATTTTAAATTAGCCTATATTTGGATGCTCACCATGCTACTGTATATAATGGGGAGAATAAACTGTTATATTTCAATTATAGCACCCAAGCAGCATCGACTAAGACGATTACTCCAGTTTGCTGAGAAAATCTTCCAGAAAATTTTACTAACTTTAAATGAGTTCCATTCAGTAACTTATTAAAAGCAATTATTAAATGTTATTTTTCAACTGAGGATTTTGGATTTTTTAAAATCCATTTTTGGGAAGAGGACTAGTACAGTGGTTTTCACCAGGAAGCCTAAGACTGCCATCTGCTGGCCATTTAATTATATGACGGTTATTTATTCTAATATGAATAAATGATAGTCTTATGCACCAATCAGAAATGAAACTATACTTTTAACTAGAATCTCAAATAAATTCAGATATGACAGCATGTTTCTTCTTCATCAACTTCCTCACCCAGAGTAGAAGCAGAGGAGCCATTTTCAGTGTTACACATAAAAATAAAGTTTTGATTATTAGCAAACACTGAAGCTTATAAAATGCCCTCTTCAAAGACCCCCCACCCCACCACGCAATTCTTTTCTGCATGCCTTAAATACCATAAGTCACTTTAAAGAATTTCTATGCATGCCCAGAAATATGCATTTTACAGCATATTATGCTGTTAAATTATTATTGATATAGACAAGTATTAGTTTTATTCCTCTTAATTTATCCTAGTCACTTGACTGACTTGGATAATTAATTTAAGGCACACACTCCACAAAAACATTATTTCTGGCCTGAGATTGCTTTTTTTTTTTCTTTTTTCTTTAGAAAAAAAAATACATTGCAGATGGTAATTTAAAAGTAAATCGCCATTCTAGTAATCATCCTGATCAAACTAAAGACATTGGGAAAAATTAAGTACATTATATACACAACCAAATTTTTGTTTTAAATTACAATCTACTTGTATTCTATTTTTTTTTAAAAAAAACTGATTAAAGTCTACTTAAATACTGCAAAATTTTAAATATCACAATAATATTTTCAGTAAACTACTACATATCTACCAGTCTATTGGCCCCTTTGAAACAAATACTTTTTTATTTAAATCTTGCATATATAGTAACATATTCCAAAACAGATCTTCTATGCCACATAAATAAGTATATTTCTGTCCTTGCTTCAAAAACCTTCATATGTTTACATTATTGAAGCAAATAGCTGCGTCTTGCTTCTCTTTTGTAACAACTTTTTTTTTAAAAAAAAAATCCTTCATTGTTATTCTCACTGGTAAAATATAACTGTATTTCCAGAATACATAATGGACCATTAGTTTTTTTTTTTAATGTGTTAACTTCTGAACTTTACAGTAAAAATTAAAAGGAATTTCTTGTAGAAAGTCTCATGGAATGTGTATTTTATAGAGTTGAGCTTGGTTTATATTAATATGAAGTGAAAAATTCTTTGAACAAACCAGAGAATGTGTGCCATTCAAAATTTCAAAGTGCAAGTGAGTATTTGTGAGACTCTTATTTCAAGGCAACTGGCCAACATTTTGCTAGAAACTCTGTGTAGTCCAAACACGGCAGGTAGGTTTGCTTTAGCTTGGATCTGTGCCCATCCAAAATTCAGAATCCACAATGTTCCATGTCAGGCAACCTGAGAGAGGTGATTCTTCCATCCATTCCCCTGGAGATTTAATTTTGAAGAACTTCTGCATCGAGCCCAGAAACGATAAGTGTGCCTGCTCTCGTAATTTTGCAGGAAACAAGGGGAAATAGAAGTCCCTAGTGCACTAGAGTACCTAAAAAATAGAAATTGGGACTGTCCCCTGTCTTCTGGACTCAGCACCACTGACATAAGACAGTACTCAGGCAGAATTGCTGTCTGCTGAACCCCTCTGTGACTCCAAGATAATCTGTTTCCTTTCCTCTCACAAGTCTCCATCTGCAGGTGGTTGACATAACTGGTAGATTCTGTAAAAAGGTGACAAAGAAGTTGGTGTTACAAAAAGATCCTTAAGGATAATGTGGCAGACTAAAGTAAACCAAATTGTTTTAAAACAGACAACTCAATGTCTTGCCCTCCAGACCTTAATACACCTGTAACTTTCATACATTCAGTCTAGCTGGTGAGGAATTAGGATGCAGTCCACAATATCTGAAGACAATCTACTTATTTGTTTACTTATTTTATTTATCACTGGACTTATGAGGTTGTACAACTCAACAACATGACTTTGTGGGGTGTACAACCACAAAAAGCAAAGTATAAACCTAAAAAGAACCACATAACTTTAAAATGTACACAATATATATACACATAAAACATAGACTGTAAATTGGTGACCTACACCATAATAAATCAAGAGGTGATTCCATTCAAGTGACCCCCAAATGCCAGGGGCAAAAGTCAGGTTCCGTTTGGGACAGGGGTGTGCTAAATTACTTCCATCAAAGGAATAGATAATTACAAGTAAACTCAAATTCACCTGTGAAATGTAAAAATTCATTTGAATGCTTTTTTCCCTCTGGAATGCTCAGTGATATGAATATGCAAAACTTAATTCATGTTGATTAGGTCATTGGACTATTTTGTCCTCTATTGTTTCATCAGCTGCCTAGTAGTTAGGAGCATGTTTTTCTGATTTCAGCTATACCAAAGGGTGCTTTTTGAAAAGGCAACTGAACTTTCTTTGGTTTTCCTTGAAAGCGTTTCGCTCCTCAGCCAAGGAGTTTCTTCAGTTCAGTTCAGAACTGAACTTTTTCAAAAAGCACTTTTGGGACAACCATGACCTGATGACTGGGAATCTCCATAGACGTTTACTTCGACTATATTTTGCATGCAAAATACTACTTTGCCTTTGAGATATAGCCAATGTCTGCTATGACTTGCTAACAGATAATAGCAAAATGGGCTGAAAAAGTATATTGAAAATTCAGACAAAATACAAAAAAGAAAAGTGAATGTTGTCAGCATCTTCGGAGTGATAACACAAGCCAGCTTCTCAGCTTTGGTAGTTATGGTGGTGTACTTAAAAAGTTTGCAATTTCTTTTCTTTTTCTAATAATGTTATTGACATTTTTTAATAGGCATAGTAAAAATAAATACAAATTAAAATAAAAGATTAAAGAAAAAGTTTTAAAAATTCAAGAGAAGGAAAGAAAAAGAGAAAAAAAGGAAGAAGAAACAAAGATACTACGGTAATAAAGAAACGACTTTCAATCTTCAGCATACTGAGCACTAACTAATAAAACTTTTCACCCTCTTTTAAAATTACAAACAAAAAACCCTCTCCTTCCTATAACGTAACTTGTATTTATATATGCAATTCAGAAATCTTCATCTGTTTAGTCCTAGTTCAGAAATAGCCATTAGAAGTTACCACTCATTTAGAATAGAATAGAATAACAGAATTGGAAGGGACCTTCGAGGTCCTCCAGTCCAACCCCCTGCTTAGGCAGGAAACCCTACACCACTTCAGACAAATGGCTATCCAACATCCTCTTAAAAACTTCCAGTGTTGGAGCATTCACAACTTCTGGAGGCAAGTTGTTCCACCGATCAACTGTTCTAACTGTCAGGAAATTTCTCCTTAGTTCTAGGTTGCTTCTCTCCTTGATTAGTTTCCACCCATTACTTCTTGTCCTACCCTCAGGTGAATAATTTCAAACAAGATTATTTATCCCTGATCAAACAGTCCAATTTTATGTTCCTTTCTTCTGCATTTAATAATTCTGGCTTTTAAATCATCCCAGTGGTGCCTCAGGATTTGTTCTTTCATCAATACTTTGCATTCCAAAAGTTTTTTTCAGATTCTTTAAAAGAGCCATATGTTGGCACAGTAGTTAGAATGCAATATTGCAGGTTAACTCTGCTCACTGCCAGGAGTTCAAACCTGGTTGGCTCAAGGTTGATTCAGCCTTCCATGCTTCCGAGGTCAGTAAAATGAGGATCCAGATTGGAATGGTATATAAGTCTAAGTGCTACTGCTATTGAACCTAGCTACCTACCGGGGTGCAGATTGCGGCATCTGATCCATCACTTTCAGGTTTTTTGCAGAGATTTCAACTCTTGGTCCCTATAAAGAAAAACATACAAAAATAGTTATGAATGGCTCTGGAGAAACACCAAAGTAGAAATATGCTATTTCCATTTGAAAAATCTATTCATAGCCATAAAGCAGTTCTGGAAAGGAGGGAGCTCGCAAAATAGTCTTCTGTGCTTACATAAGATGAAAGTCTTCAGTATGTTTTACAGCTGCTAGTGAGAGAGTGACAATACCATAGCACACTGACAAGTGTCCAGAGTGTGTACATGAGGATATTCTGCACACTGCACTTCTCTCTTGAGACCAAGGATGGGCAACTTGTGGTTTTTCAGATGTTGCTTCCCTGTCACTTTGCAAAATCCCTATCAGCAGGGCCAATAATGAAGGACACTCAAAACTGTAATTTGCTAGCATCTAGGAAATCAAAACCTTTCTGTCTTGCTTAAAGCGAGACAGGTTTGTAAATAGTTATCATAAGCATGTCATTTTTATTACCTCTACTATCATTAAATGATGTAGATACTCTGCACATAAAAATTCTGTGTAGTGCATACAAATATACATATTCAGTGTCCCATTTGGAAATTTATGGTTGCTAATATTACTTATTGAATGCTTCATTAATACTCACTTGCTTTCTCATTATGTCTGTTGCCTGCATAATACACTTGGGCAAGAGTCCATGACTTCGAGCCAATATTGCTGCTTGTTCCAATGACACACAAAGTGTGCTCCTAATAGTGTAACAACAAAGAGCATTACATTCAGAAAGTCAACACTTTGTCAGAAAAGCTGATTTATCCCCATCCATGGATATCTATAAACTTTAGCTGCCACCAGCCCCACTCCTCCCAGAGCATCCTTCAAAACATGTCACCAAATTATACATTATGATTGTCATAGGGGTAAAATGATTGAATATTACATTTATGCATTTATTAAATATTATATAGTTTTAATTATCACATTTCCATGAAATTCTATTACCTTTGGGTTTGCTACAGTCCCTACCAATTCTTTGCCCTGGTCCCAGTCATTCTATCTTGCTCTTGCCTACTTTAGGGAATGCAACCCTAAGGATACCACAGAAAGACCAAGTGTGGGACATGGACTAAAAAACTTTCCCCATGCTGCTCTACAATTTTTTCCTGCAAAAAAGTAAAGGTTTCCCAATCAGTCATGTCCGACTCGAAGGCATGGTGCTCATCTCCATTTCTTAGCCAAGGGAGTCAGCATTGTCCGAAGACAATTTCCATGGTCATGCGGCCAGCAAGCCTAAATGCCAAAGGTGCACAGAATGCTGTTCCCACCAAAGCGGTACCTATTCATTTACTTGCACTTTGCATGCTTTCAAATTGCTAGGTGGACAGGAGCTGGGGTAGGTAATTGGAGCTCATCCCATTGCACAGAGCTCGGGTCTCGAGCCCAGGCTGTCAGCTCTCCAGCTGAAGAGCTCAGTGTCTTTAACCATTGAGCCATCGCGCCCCCACATTTTCCTGCAAGTTTATTCAAAGGCATGGGACGGATGTCTAAGAAGAACTTAGAAGATACGGATAGGAATATAGCCAGGGATGAAATCCAGCAGGTTCTGACAAGTTCTGGAAAAACGGTAGTGGAAATTTTGAGCAGTTTGGAGAACTGGCAAATACTACCTCTTGCTGGCCCCAGAGTGGGGTGGGACTGGGGATTTTGCAGTATCCTTCCCATGGAGTGCGGTGGGAATGGAGATTTTGCAGTATCCTTCCCTTGCCACGCCCACAGAACCGGTAGTAAAAAAAATTGGATTTCACCACTGAATATAACTAATGTTTGCACTTCATTCTTGATCCCACTCCTTTCTGAATTCTCACCTTTGCATCCCGGTGCCACACATTACAACCTGGCAGGCTCCAAGACGGTAGCAGAATTCAGACGATATAGGCAGCAGTCCAGCCCCTGCTACATAATTACTAGAGTACCCAGACTGATTGCCTTTTGTGCTGATGAAAGATTTCATTAATCTGCAAAGCTCCTGCATTGCATTGATGGGCCGAATCAGCTGCAAAAGAACAGAAAACCAGTCTCAGTACAACTTAAGTCCTTTTCCTTTCTGAAAGCCATATCCTTGAGATCCCTTAAGACAATAACTATTCAGCATTACTTCAGCATTTTGTGCCTTCAAGTGATGCTTAGCAACTAAGTAAAAAGTCTGTGCAATTCTAGGAGTTTCTAAATTAGAATACAAGACAGTTTTATGATTGTAGTCATGTTTTAGACTGTGAATTCGAGTCCTGCCTTAGGCACAAAGCCAGCTGGGTGACCTTGGGCCAGTCACTCTCTCTCAGCCCTAGGAAACTGGCAACAGCAAATCATGTCCAAAATCCTGCCAGGAAAACTGAAAGAACTAATCCAGGTAGTTGCCGGGAGTCAAAATTGACTCAAAGGCACAAAATAAATAAATGAATAGAATAGAACAGGGGTCTCCAACCTTGGCAACTTTAAGACTAGTGGACTTCAACTCCCAGAATTGGAAGTTGAAGTCCACCAGACTCAAAGTTGCCAAGGTTGGAGACCCCTGAAATAGAACACAGATGCTAGCCTATTGAAAATTGAGACTATATAGAAAGTTATGCTGGAAGTCTTCCCATTTAATGGAAGAGAAAGCAGCCATAGGAGAAAATAGTGAATTGAATGAATATTTATGGTTTAGGGCAGGGGTCTGCAACCTGTGGCTCTGGAGCCATATGTGGCTCTTTCATCCCTCTGCTGCAGCTCCTTGTTGCTCAAAATATGCATCACAACCGCCGGCACGTGATTTATTGAGCTTTTCGACCCATCTTTTTTTTTCAGAGTTCAAAATGTTTTTGTTGCATGCAGAAATAAAAACTTGTTTTCTTTGTAGCAGTTCATTGATATCATAAATGCAACACACTATAGGTTTTTTTATACATAGCATAAAGGTAAAAAATGATATATGCAGTGCTATCTTCATTTTAGGTGTCAAAAGGGTTTTGTGGCTCCCGGTGTTTTCTTTTCTGTGGGAAACGGTCCAAATGGCTCTTTGAGTATTTAAGGTTGCCGATTCCTGGTTTAGGGAATGAATTGAATCTTTGTCTGTGCAAATCCTAATTATTCTTTAAACCTGAGTTTAGATCTGGGAAGTGGTGGGGGGGGAAACCTGCATTCGTAAAAAGTTTGGAATCTCTAGATCTCCTTTATGGTGGTGAACTACAACTCAAAAGGGAAAACCAGATCAGGATTATGAAGTGAAAACTGGAAGAACATTTTACTCATGCAGTAGAAAAAACAGCTAGGCCAGAAGTGACCTTGGAACTTCAGTAGCTTGACATTCCTGACATTCGCTTTTTTATCTATACACTTATGTATGAAGAAAAGTGAAGGACAATTGGAAAAACATTATTTCACTATTTTGCATTGGGTGAAAACATTGGTTATGCTGGCTTCCTTCATCCAATCACCTTTCAAATACAGCAGGGATCAGTTCTGGAATCCTGCTTTAACTAATAATGAGGTCTGGTTTGACCACTTTCATAGAATAGGTTAAGCGTGATCTCTTTCCTTCTGTGACTGTTAGAACAGGGGTCGGCAACCTTAAACACTCAAAGAGCCACAAAGGTCCTAACCAGAAGCCCCTGTTCAATTCTGGAACCGACCGGGAGTCCGGTTCCCCCATCATAGTCTCCAGCTAGTGCGGCATCCTTTTTCCTCTGCTGACCAGAAGTCTGGTTCCCCCCACCATAGAGTTCCCTCCTAGCATGGCGTCCTTTTTCCTCTGCCTGTCCTAACTGAAAGCCCTATCAATTGTGGAGCCGACCAGCAACAGGGAGCCACAGCAGAGGGATGAGCCACATGCCAAGGGTTGCTGACTCCTGGGTTAAAAGCACCAACAGTTGAAGTAGCAGCCTCTCCCAGTTCCCACTTTGCCAAACATCTGAATACATGGGCAGAAGGTTGAATTTTGAATATACCTGATGAATTTTCACAGCTGTGGTGTTTGAATCTGTAGGCAAGTTAGATCGTTCCAGGTAAAATGTCCTGAAATTAAACAATAATTAGCTTGTGATTATGTAATTTTAAGCACTCCTATAAAGTATTTTAATTTCCAAAAGGAAACAATTACTACATGTGTCTATGGAGATTTTCATTCATCCAGGTCATTGTCCCAAAGGTGCTTTTTCAAGAGGCAACTGGACTTTCTTGTTTTTCTTTGAAGACATTTTGCTCTCATCCAAGAATAATAATAATAAAAAAAAAACCTAATTTTTGGATGAGAAGTGAAACATCTAAAAAAAAACCAAAAACCAAAACAAGAAAATCTAGTTGCTTCTTGAAAAAGCACCTTTGGGACTACAGGCCACACATGGGCTAGCTATACTTAGATATGGTCCAAAAAAAATAAAATAAAAAAAATGACAAATTAAAAATTAGACAGATTTCCAATTCCAATTCTTCTACAATTATGAGAGTCCCATGCAAATTCCTATTGATCCTTTGATCGCCTTCTCTCTTATGTATTATTAACATTCAAAATAAAACTTGAAAAGAATTCCAATTTGTATGAATTCAACTGAAAGAGTCAATTTCTAGTAGTACAATAAAGCTTCCTATCTTCACTAATGGACCTGCCAAGGGCCAGGGTAACAAAAAGGGATGCACTTTTTAAGAATGATTTTGATTCAGTTGCTAAGACTATTTACAATCAGATTTTTTTAATGCTATAGTACCTGAGCTTGTGATAATACTGTTGCACCTTCTCAAGAGAATAGGAATTGATTTGATGCTGAAGCTCCTCCTGAGGTGACCCATTTGGTAGGACTTGGCCGTCCAGATTTTCAAGGACTGTAAATATTTTAATGAAAAGTTTAAAGCAAGTTTTAACAATTATCATATGTTTGTATCTATTATTACCATTATTCTACAATAAGAAGGGGGGAACCCTTTTGAATAAACTTGGATCTATTTATTGATTAAATTTGTATGCTGCCCATCCCACTATTGAGCTACACTTATCCATCTCATCTTGTAAATCTATCTTATTCTGCTTAATCTTGCCAAGAAGAGTGGATGTGTGAGGTTAAAAAAAAAAGAATGCTTACTCATGCTGTGTGTGTGGGGGGGGGGAAGGACTTCATACTTGTCATGACATCCTAGCATACATAGTTGAACACATCGATGATGTGAATTGTATAGTTCTTTACATCATGATGCAAGTAATGCAAATGACAAAGCTTGTATCATTTACAAGAGGATGTCATGATGAACATGATGTCACTGTGGATCAATCTATGTGTGCTTGTGATGAAATGAAGTCTTGGAAAAATGTAAGAACAACACACTGAATTTATTAACAAATTACCATCCTTTTCCTTATATATCTTGCCCCTGTGGAAGTAGGCTCTTCTAGCTTACACTGACATGAAAATAAGTAAACAAATAAGCTAACTAATGCACCTCTTTCTCAGAATTGGACAACTCGCGGCATCCAACTTGCCATTGTCAACTTATCATGGCCAATTCACCACAGCCAACTCACCACGGTCAACCTGCCACAAGACAACTTGCTGCGAGACAATTCAACAATTCAATCTAATTATTTAAAATTGTTAAAAAGTTATTTTAATTTCTATTATTCACATTTCATTTTCCCCTCCTTTGGCATCCTTTCTTTAATGATTCTATTCCACTTTTTTTTAGTGGAAACTCTCATCCTGTGGCAAGTTGGCTGCAGTGAGTTGGTCATGAAGAGTTGGCCATGGCAAGTTGTCGTAGACCCCCTCCTTTTTGCTCCTCTGAAGATATATACATATATATGTCATGATAACAATATTATGGGATCACCAGCCTGGTTGTACCCAATTTTTTTTATAGTCAATTGTGAGGGTTTAAGGAAAAACTGCTGTGTGTATAAATTGGTGAGAGCATTCTGAGAATTTAAAACTAAAAATGGCTGCAAAAAATTATCCTGCCTATTCAAGAGGTTCCAAATAATTGTTGAAATTATGTCCATTGTGCAGATTGCAAATATTGCTCCTATACGATTAAAAATGAGTCTACAATCATTATTTAAACTTTCAACAGCAGGTCCAATGATCCAATCATTCATTCCATTAAATCTGTAGAAAATACTTTCTTAGTATCTACTTTCTATCTGCCTTGATTTGGCTTAAAAATGTGAAATTATTTGTCTATGTAACATCCATTAACTTGACCTTCATTTCGACTGTGTGAGGAGCTCAAGATAAATAAATGAATGAAAGAATGAAAAAGATTTCTCTTGTACCTTTTGTAAAGAGCACTGCGTGCAGTTTCAGACTTCCTCCATTCTGAAACCGGGTAGGTAGTTTAGAAAAGTAATAACTATCCAAGAATAAGGTCACTTTCAAAACTTGCCGATTTCCCTCCACGTGATAAAAGACATGAGTATCTGGAGGAATCAAGGAAAAAGACATCACAAAATGCGGGGGAAACAGCAACACAAGATAACTGACATGAGGAAACTGCAGGAATGAAACCCACTCATAGATTTTTGTCTTTGGGGGTGGGGGATGACATTGCTCTTAATCAGGGATGTGCAACCTGTTGAATTAAGAGTTGCAAAAGGTACGTCTTAGAAGAGGTTTTTGCAGCTTCCATTGAGATTCCAGTCTCTGTGAACTTAGACAATAGAGGGCATTATTTTACTGTTCGAACAAATACAGAGTCACAGGAAAAATTCAAGGGAGTCCATGGATCTAGTGACTGAACTTACTTGCTACAAAACACTCATCCAGTTGCTTGAAATAAAAGGCAACCTTATCCAGCTCTGAAAGGGTGGCCTGGATGTCTTCCAGCATGATTCGCTCTTCTTTCTAAGGGAGGAAGAAATAGGATAGAAATAGATGAATAGATTGCAAGAAGGGACAGATTCAGGTAGTTCTTGATTTATGACCAGTCACTAAATGCACTAAAAAAAAAAGAAGCTATTTATGCCTGCCCCTTAAAGTTATGACTGCAGATGTGCAGCAGTTATGTGATCACATTTCAAATGCTTACAGCCTCCAATGCTCACATGACCACAATTTACTACTTCTGCTGTTTTCTGGCAGAAAATAGCAAAAAAATGTCCAGTGAATACACTGAATTACCTTAACAACCATGTGGTTCACTTAACAACCATATGTTTTGTTTAACAATCATCGTAAAAATGATCATAAAATTGAGTCTGATCACACAGTGCCTCAATTTAGGACTGTAGTAACTTATGATTGAAATCCAGAGTTTTATTGTAGTCATAAGTACACAAAACATTCTCTTCATAAGAACTGGAATTATAAAAAGGAGAATAGATGCCTTCCCCAAACCAGGAATCAAAGGCTGGTTGTGACTGTGATTAAAACCATATCTAAATTCTTCATTCCCTGAAATTTACTGGTGTTTTTTTTTTTATGTGAGCTTGCATCTCTACCATTGTCCACCATATGTCTCATATCTTTAACACACATTGTCCATCACATCTCATATCTTTCTCATATGGGTTTTCGTAAGATATATTAAAAATTTGTGAGCAGCAAGAACTTGAACTTTCCGTTCAAGAAAATTGCTGCTATACAGTATATGTATTTGGTTCATGTTTCAAATACATTCAGTGCAATGCCAAGATACAGTTTCTCACCAGCAGAGGACAGAATACTTCAACACTTCGCACAATTAGTTATCATTTACAGCTAATACTCTTTGTAGCACTAATATGTAGCTAATGTTAAAAAAAGATAGCAATAAATGTTGCTATTACAGTACTTTTCTTGCTTTTATCTTGTCCTTTACGAGAAGCCAAGGAGATAAAATTCTTGCACATGTAATATAGTTATGCAGAACACAGAATATGGCGAGGTACAGCTTGTCATTTAAAGGGACAGAAAAGATTGAATAGATGAATTTGTTGTACTATTTGATGAATTAAAATGTTGGTCTGCTTATTCAGTATTGTCTGCAATGAATGCTAGTAGCAATCAGAAATATCTTACCTGACAGATTTTATTCTTGCATGCAAAGCATGCTCTCAAGCAATGAACTGCACTTCATTATTTTTTTCTTAATTATTAAAAGAATAAATAAATAAATAAATAAATAAATAAATAAATAAATAGATAGATAGAATAAATGTGACGCTGTCAGAGAGTGCCTTCCACAACAAACAAGGCCAGTTTCTGTCTTCTTATATGTATTAAGATAATATGTACATAGCTAGACTCCTTAGATCTCTTCACATTATTGCCCAAAGTAGCTTCTCTTACGTCAGAAGTATCAAACTCAAGGCCCGGGGTATCTGACCCACGGGGTACTTAGATCTGGCCCACAGGGCCGCCCTGGTAACAGCGAAGGACTGGCCCACGGTGCTTCTGCCAGCAAAAACAGGGTCCCGAGCTCCGTTTTCAGCTGCCATGGCCTCCTGCAACCCTCTGCCAGTGAAAATGGAGCTAGGGAGGGAGGTGCAGAGCACTCAGGCCACCACAGGTGCCCCCAACAGGAGTGACGTCAAGCTGGCCACACCCACCCTGGCCATGCCCCCCCAGGGTCAAACACAACCCTGATGCAGCCCTCAATGAAAAGAGCCTTGATAGTACAGTGGTTTAGTGCACCCTGTTATTAACACAGCTGCCTGCAATTTCTGCTGGTTCGAACCTCTCCAAGGCTCAAGGTTGACTCAGCCTTCCATCCTTTCTAAGGTAGGTGAAATGAGGACCCAGTTTGTGAGGGCAATAAGCTGACTTTGTATAAAATATACAAAAGAATGAAGGCTATTGCTTAACGCATTGTAAGCCACCCTGAGTCTCCAGAGAAGGGCGGCATATAAATCAAATTAAAAAAAAAAAAATGAAATCAAGTTTGACACCCCTGTCCTATGCTGTGTCAACTCTCAAAACGACTTTAGCTGAAGCCATATCCTTTTTACTTCATTTCTTACTCACCATAAATATGGGGGGAGGGGGAACTATGGGGTATGGGATAATTTCCTGCCAGGTGCCAGACATAACAGCAATGAGGCCCGTGGGAATCAAGGTCATCTCAATGAGAGCTCGTAACGGCCAGAAAGAGTATCTGAGTAGCCTGCGATCTACTTGGTTGGTCAATGTGACCAGTGACACTAGGGAGGTAAGTGATATCTATTTATTTTATTATACTGAAAATGCAGGAAATATTTAGAGTTGGATTCACATATGAACGTATGTAGGATGTACCCAATAAAATGGATTTTTGAGAAAAGCTACAGCCTCAGAATCCTGACTTGATTGGGACCATTACTCAGAACAGTGGCACGTTGCCATGTAGGAAAAGTTTGGCTGCATGGTTCACCAAGGCTGAAAGGGTGCTACCACGCAATGGGTCACACTCACTAGGTTGAGATTTTGCACGTATATCCCAGCTACACCAGAAACCAGGCTGGGAAAGTGTGAATGGGGTTTGAAATGCAAATGCTACCACACTGCAAACAAAAGCAGTTTTATTTCCCCCAGCCTTTGCAAATATATTTAGGTCAGAAGATGAGTAATGAAAGAACTGCCTGGTTCCTTATTTTGGTTTTCTGTGTTTGAGGAAATGGTATTCTAGCCTTACCACACTGGGAGACAGCAAAGACTGGTAGTTGAGCAACACTCCTGTGGCTGCTATCTGCTCCAGCCATTTTTTACTGGCTTCCCGACTGCTTTCTTCATACTCTCCGTTGTTATTGTATCGATAGTTGAGTGCTCCCAATAACTGCTCTGAAAATGTGCAAACGGCTGCTACCAGGGCCTGGCAGAAAATTACATCTCGTCTCACTTGCAGTTCTGTATCTGGAAGAGGAAAGAGAGACAAGAATTGGGATCAGTAGGCTAGGGCTACTGCATGTGTGGTTGGGATTCATGCCTCAAGAGTGGTTCTGGCTTTTCTTATTCAGGGCAGCTCATATGACACTGATGATATTTAGGGAAAGATGCTCACCTGCCCCCCGAGTGTTTATTCCCCCCTCATCACCCCAGAGGAACACAGTTTTTTTCACAAGACCACCAAGACGATTAGGATGTATAGAGGTGTCCACATTTATCACTAATTCTGAAAATAATGGTTTAATACAGTGGTTCTCAATCTTTTTTTCCACCACAGACCCCTTTTAAATAACTTTTGTGGCCACGGATCACGGCCGTGCCCCCCCTCCAAGACTCAACTCAAGATTTAAATCATAACATTTCTTCAAGCCTTCATGGATCATCGGATTGAGGTTGAGAACCACCGGTTAATCCCTGAAATGGAAAATATTCCTCAAACTGCATGTCTGTCTCTTAACGCTGTTCAGGTGGTCCGCTGCAATGGGCATCAAGGAGCTGCTTAGACCACAGGCCATGAGGGAGATGACAAGGAATTGAATTCATAGGCGATATAGAGTCTCCTAGCAAGAAGGATGAACGGAAGCTTGGGAAAAGTTCTCTGCAACAGAAGACAAGTCAGGAGCAAGCAAAAAGCTGCCTTACCTGTGCATTTCAACAAAGCCAACAGGAGCTGATTCTTTCCATCTAGAAAAGAAAAATAAAGTAGCATTTAATCATATCTTCCTTAACTGAAATGACAAGGCATGCTCAGTATCTTATTGATAGATGCTGGAGCTGAAGCACAGTTGGAAAGAGAACACTGTAATCAAATATAGATAAACTGTACTCTATACTCAAACCAGTGGTGGGTTGCTCCCGGTTCTGTCCGGTTCTATAGAACCAGTAGTAAAACTGGCAGGAGGCTCCGCCCACCTGCCATGATGTCATCATGGGTGATCTGCACATGCGCAGAAGCGCGTTCACTCCCGCTGCAAACTGGTAGTAAAGGTAAGTAGAACCCACCCCTGAGTCAAACCCATAATGAAAGTCCTGGAAACCATAAACTAGTAATGTCTAGAGACTGCAAAGACTCTGATACCACCAGAATCCATAAAATTTACAGATGAAAGGGCCACAGCTCTGTGGTAGAATCCATTTCTGGAATTAGCAAATACTAATGAATATGAATATTTAATTCCAGGCGTTTTCAGGTAGAGCAGGTGTTGCACGAGGAGCAGGGAAACCTAGTTTTAGACTTCTATTAGTCACATACTCATTGAGTATGCTCTCTTTAAGTCTAAAGAACTGTAGTTTGAACTGTAGTTTTGTACTAGGCTTAGACATAAGTGAATAACAAACAAACAAAATACTTATATGTTTTATGTCTTTGTTTGAATGTTTTGTTTTTCTTTTTTTTTTCTATTTTTTTTTCTTATTTCTGTTTTGTTTGTAAAAAACCTCAATAAAGTTTCTATAAAAAAAAAAAAAAATGCTAAAATTAATTCCCATGCCAACTGAATAAGAAATAATATTGAAATAGATTATGGCAACTTCCTATGTTTTCTGTTCCTAAGATTCAATCTACCTTCATATTCTAGTTACGAAGATCTTAACAGCAATTTTCCATTATTTATTCAGTTACTCAACTCCTTCCAATCCCAACCTTTCTCTACTACTTTCTTTATAATATGGAAATTTTAACCGCTTTTTTCCAGCTTTCCATTCACAAACCTTCCACATATTTCTGAATGGTATCAACAAGATTTTTAATGCGAAGTGGGAGGTTCCAGGGATCTTCCTGTATGCTGATCTGAATCTTGTTCCTGCTCCGAATAGTGGTTTCTTCTTTCTGCTTAAATTCTGCAGAACAAGAAAATATTTCAGTTCTGACAATAATACAATACCAAAGTGGTTCAGAACAGCAGCCAATTACATCCTGTGCCTATCTCTGCTAAGCTTATTTCTTTGTAAAGAAAATAACACTCATCAGTTTTGATAATATTTTATTGAACTTAATAAATATTATCAAGTAATTAAATAGCATAAATCCAAGATACATAGGGAAAAATATAGAAAATACTAAAAAAAAAACAGAAAAGAGACAGGGTCTGTACACACACAAATTTATGATATATATTACCATATTAAACTCTATTGCTATTGAGATAAACTATAAAATCTATCCAAATTTGAATGCCTCTGATATTTCATTATTTTAACTTTGTAATTTTTTCTAATATACCTACTGCAGAGGCCTTCTAGAATAATCTTTGTTGTTATATTATCTATACACCCACCCACTTCATGGTCTGTCTAAAAACCTCTGGGAGGAGGTTTCAAAGTATCCAATGCAGGACTATTAGATTCCATAACAGCTTTGTTCCTTATGCCATCTGTCTTGTAAACTCGCAGGATTCTTTTTTTCCCCACCATGTATATGTATACTTCCAAACTAGACTATGATGTTTCTCTGTGTCATATATGTATGTATATGTGGGTATATGTATAATGGTTATCTTTTGAGAGCTGAATGCAGCAAAATTTCATTTTAATGTATGCTGATTAGTGTACATTTAAAGTGACAATGAAGTTGCTATGCTATGCTATGCTATGCTATGCTATGCTATGCTATGCTATGCTATGCTATGCTATGCTATGCTATGCTATGCTATGCTATGCTATGCTATGCTATGCTATGCTATGCTATGCTATGCTATGCTATGAATCATTACATAGATCATTATATTATCTAGACCAGGGGTGTCAAACTCAAGGTCCTGGGCCAGATCCGGCCCGTGGGGTGCTTAGATCTGGCCCACGTGGCTGCCTTGGAAACAGTGAAGGACTGGCCCACAGGTGCCTCTACCACCAAAAATGGAGCTCAGGAGGGTTGTGTGCATCCCTCTCAAGCTCTGTTTTTGCTGGCAGTGTTGCAGGGGGCCATTGTAGCCAAAAACAGACCTTGAGAGCCCGTTTTTGCTGGCAGAGCACTTGGGCCACCACAGGCGCCCCTGACACGAGTGACGTTGAGCTGGCCATGCCTTAGCCATACCCATCCCGGCCCCCCCTGGTCAAACACAACTCTGATGCAGCCCTCAATGAAATTGAGTTTGACACCCCTGATCTAGACATACTCAATTGCTCAACATAGATTACATTATCTATACTGAACAATTATTATTTTACTTGCCAAAATTAAACAAGTTCCTTATTTTTAAGCTTGAGTTTTGGTCAGATCACAAGAACACAAAAGCAGAACCAACTTAATGCAGAGGACAGCAGTCTTCAAAAACCTGAAGAAGGATCAAACCATTACCATCCTCCCAGCAGACAAAGCCCAAACCAGAGTTACCATGGACTGAACTTCCAATTACTTTTCCAAATATTGGAGAGGTTGTCCAAAAAATGTCTCTTTGGTTTCTGATGATCATGCAATAAAACTACTTTCTAATATAAAACTTTTGGTAGGACAGACACCATTTACTACACAAGAACCAACTGTTTAAATCTATCTAATGAACTTAAAGCTATTGAAGATTTGTTAATTTTACTAATTTGTACAATATTAAATAATTTCCTGATGGGGTAGATAGATATATTTCAATATGGAATAAACTTGGAATGATGTATATGAATCATTTTACTTATAACACTTTTAAACAATTAGCTAATACTTTAGTATAGAGCTTATAGACTTTATTAAGAAGTAAAATGGGTTGGTAAGATGCCCTTTCACTTTTGAGGGTTTTTACCCAGTTTAAGAATTAGAATCAACTTGGGGTGTTTTAAAAACTCTGGTAAGTTTTTTTGTGGTAAGTTTAAAAACTCTGGTAAGTTTTTTCCTGTTAAGTTTGGTATTATTATGGTAGTATCTCATACAAGATAAAAGTAGACATTCCGATATTAAGACCTCTTTAAATCATTTGTAAAATCCCCTGATATTCCATCAGGACCTGAAGTTTTTTTTATTTTTAATTTTTTTAAAGACTTCGTAGATTTCTGATGTAGAGAAAGGTATTCTATATGTTCTATGGCGTCTGGAGCTCGTTCTGGGAATGCTAATCCATTTAAAAATAATTTTCTAGTAGATATGGATTATCGGAGGAATATAGTTAGTGAAAAGAAAATTGAATTATTTGCTTATAACTTCAGTTTTAGTCATTATTCGGCCACTGCTGTCTTTAACGGTGCTGTTTTTTTTCTTAACTTTTTTTTTTAGTTTATTTGCCAGCATTGTAGAATTGTTATTATTGTCTTTGTAATATCTTTGCTTAGCATAATTAATTTGAGAGGAGATTTTGTCAGTCTTCAAACCATGTAACTCTCTCATTTTACTTTCCAGTTGTGTATAAATATTGACTTATTCAGTTCTCCTATAATTGGCTAGTATACTGTTAATTTCTGGCTAAAGTTTAGTTTCCTTTTGTGTGATATTTTTTTTAAACATGCTCATCTGGTTTATACATTCTCCTCTTAATATTGCCTTCACCTTCTTGGTATTTCATTATTATTATTATTATTATTTAAAAAATCAAAGTTTGAACTAATCATTGCTTTGCTGGTACACTGTACAATAAAATAGGTTTAAAATTATAAATCCCCATCCAAATGCTAACCAGACCGGACTCTGCTTAGCATTTTTCAGCTAGGCCCTACCACTGGCTGTGAAGAAATGGTGGTGGTGATGGGGAATAACATTCACATCATCACTAGTTTGATCATTCAGGAGGATGAGGCAATGTTTCTGAAAAGCAACCTCTGAAGCAAAACCAAATAAATAAATGCACACTGCAATTTGCCATTTGTAAACAGCAAGCTCAACTGAGGAATGACTGTTGTGTTGCCCCCGCTTTCCCAGCATGGACATAATACAGATAGCTCTGAAAATGATTGAGTCAAATTAATATATAGGAGGAGAGGAAGAGAGAGAGAGAGATAACCAGACAGACAGACTAGACATCAGAGAAATTATCTGTCTTTTAACAATTGACAGGGAATGGAGAAATTATATCATGCTATTTAAGAAACACCAATTTTCCTGAGCCAGGCAAGATTACCTTGCAAAGTGTGATCTATTGGGAAATGTTTGGTTTCTTCAAAAGCTTTACTTATTACTGGTCCTTTGAGAAGGACATTGATAGCATCCACCTGCAAAGAAGCACATTTACTCAGTCTTTAATATTCTTCTGGCCTTTTTGAAGAGAAAATCCTATTTGCAAAAAAAAAAAAAAAAAATCCCTCTAGTAATTACATTTTATCTATTGTACTTTTATTGAAAAGCAACCTGGAGCAGATTAAAAGTACTGAGTTTCTGGTCTGAAAATGAGAAAACAGTAGCAGGAATATTGCTTCCAGCAAAGCTATTATTAATGAAGACTGGGACAGCAATAGGATGTGAAGTATTAGTAGAAACTAATACTTATTAACTGTCTATGTATACCCCCAAAAAGCAAGCCAAGAACTATTAATTTAGAGAGAGATGAAATTTGCTGCATGTCCTACATGATTACATTTTTAAAATCTAAATTAGAAGATGTGATTATTCAATGCTTATATTCTATTTTCTTTCCTAAGAAACCCCAAAATAGCCAACTATGCTATTAAAAAAATCAAAATGAAGTATAATAAAATAGACTTCTCTAATCAATCAATAACTTTATTAATTACTAATAGAGAATAAATTATTACTATTTCAGTTAAAATCTAAAGTAAAGGTTTAAATGTTAAACATTCTAACATCATTCAATTTAGTAAAACAACAACAACAATCAATCATGCATTAATATTACATTACACGTGAGATATTAGTAACTGAGTACAAAATTGACTTGCATAGGAGGAATCCAATTTTACAGTTCAATTTCTGCAAATACTCCAACAAGGCACATCCAGGCTAGAAACTGGGAGACTGTGAATTCTAGTCCTGGCTTAGGCATGAAAGCAGACTATGTGACTTTGGGTCAGTCACTCACTCTCAGCTCAACTTACCTCACAAGATTGTTGTTGTGGGGGAAATGGGAGGAGGAAGGAGTATTTAGGTTTGTTTGCTGCCTTGAGTTCTTTTTAAAAATGATAAAGGCAGGATAATATAATATATCTATATCTATCTATCTATCTATCTATCTATCTATCTGTCTGAACTTTTCATCACTTCTGGAGTATTTATATAAATATATATAGAGAGAGAGTTCTAGGAAGAGTCAGTCTAGTACAGGGGTGTCAAACTCATGTCATCACGGTGGTGTCACGTGACGTATCGGAACTTTTTTCTCCTTCGCTAAACTGGGCATGATCAGCACGGGACGCATCCGACGGGCCAGGAGTTTGACAGCCCTGGTCTAGTATCCTATTTAATTATTGGCTGATAACTTTTTAGCTTAGATCTTACTTCCCTAGAATTCTCACCTGAATCATAAGAAGGCAAATACAGTTGATAAACAAACAAACAAACAATGGTTGGCAGAAATTAGCAAGTGAAAGATGGCTGGTTTAACTGACTTTAAAATGTTGATTAAGGTTGCCGTAGTTATTAGATACATAAATTAAAGGAAGTTTTTTCCTGAAGGCAAACATTAGGAAAAAATAGTGTTTTCATGCCAGGACTATGAAATTCCAAAGGAGTGACAACTAGTATTAGAAGCCATATGCTGCATTAAATAATGCTTGGTGCCTTGAATGACAGAATATCTAATCTAACCCTCCTTCAGAATCTGCCAATACAATCTCCATAACATTCATTGTACAACCATAAAAAGGTAAAATCTCTTTACCTGGTTAAAAAGATGCTCAAGGCAGCCATGAAGCTTGTCTTGTTTGTCTGACGGTATTCTCATATCACTGGGAAGTTCATCACCTAAGATGAAATAAATAAACTTTGATCTTTATTCGCATGCTGAACTTCACAAACACACACTGATCTTTAAATTTGCTCACATTTTTTCTTTCTCTTTCATCCTCTATACTTTTTTCCACTCCTTGTTCATTTCCCTTCATATTTCCATCTACCTATCCAATTTCTAGCTTTTGATGAATTCCTCAGCTTCCCCTGAATTCTTAGACGTGATCTTTTCCTTACAAAGCAAGTCTATTAGATTCATTTACTGAAAAGCAAAAAAACAATTGCATTTATTGGGAACATAATTTTTTGCCCCATTTCTAAAAATGTTTTTGGAACAAATTATGTGAGCTACAATAAGGAGACTTCATCAGATATCCTGCAATTAGTTGAAGCACCTATAATTAATAAGGCTGCTGAAACTCCTTTTCACAAGCTCTGGATAAATAATATGTGCCAAACTGAAGTGGCAAGATTCCTTGAAACTGATGGCATTGTTCATGTCATTTTGAGAAATAAAATACATAAAAATTATAGCAAGCAGTAGATCCTCAGTATGAGCCCTAAATGTGCTAATATGCCGACAGAGCATTTCCTTGGCAGCCTACATTAATTACATTTCTTTAATTCTTTACTTTTGTTTACTATTGAATCTGCTAACCAGGAATGACTGAAGTTATTATTGTACACATCTGGAAAATACTAGGATGGTGTATCATTTAATCCTTGTTGAAAACTTCTATATAGTATTTACTTACCTGATCCCATTTCATCACTGCCTAAGTAAGAGCTGTTACTCCGGACACTGGTATAGGAAAGGACTGAATCCCTATTGCTGTTACATTCACTGAAAAGAAAAACAAAGGGATATAATATATAGCTTGGGGAGATAAGAGAACATAGAGAGAACTCATTCATTTCTATTTTATCCATCTCCAAGAATTATGACTGGCCTTTAGTAATTTTTTTTAAATTGAACTTCCATCTTTCATATTTTTGTGTTCTACTGATGAAGATGCATTACAGAATTAATACATTACTCTTGATGAGAATGGCTAAACATGATAAAGATTCAATATTAAATCTGTCATGGTTCGTCATGAACTTTAGAAACCATGTCCTATAAGAACCAATTAATATAACCAACATGATATGAAACATGATATGAAAAGCCATTCATCTCTTGTTTATCTGAATGAAAATTCTTGCCATATGCAATGGGACTTACTTTTCAGTAATATATATTCCAAAAATATCAGAATAACAGAGTTGGAAAGGACCTTGGCAGTGGTGAAATCCAAATTTTTTTACTAGCGGGAGTGGGAGTGGCTTGGTGGGCGTGGTATGGCTTGGTGGGCATGGCAGGGGAAGGATACTGCAAAATCCCCATTCCTGGGAGAAGGATATTGCAAAATATCCATTCCCACCCCACTCTAGGGCCAGCTAGAGGTGGTATTTACCAGTTCTCCAAACTACTCAAAATTTCTGCTACCGGTTCTCCGAACTGCTCAAAATTTCCACTACCGGTTCTCCAGAACCTATCAGAACCTGCTGGATTTCACCCCTGGACCTTGGAGGTCTTCTAGTCCAACCTTCTGCTCAAGCAGGAGACCCTATACCATTCCAAACAAGTGGTGTCCAGTCTCTTCTCAAAAGCTTTCAATGATGGAGCACCCATAACTCAATCAGAAATCATTCTTCAAAAGAGAATAACTCTTTTAAAATAACTTTCCACATATAATGTTTCATTCCCCCAAACATCTCTTTCTCCCATTTCTAAACAGAATACAACATACAGGTAGAAAGAGCCAAAGATGTATACAAGAAATTAAGGGATATAATAATATACCCTTGTCAATACATTCTCTTCTTTACTCATTCTTGTAAACTTTAAATATTATTCTCCAATTTGAAAGCTATCAAAATATATTTAAGTTATTCTTGAACAGTTGTTCTGCAACAAGTATGTTTAACTGTTTATGTCTCAAGTATATTTTTCATTTCACTTTTATTTCTGTCCAAATCTGAAAGGTAATGTCCCCTTGAGGAATTTGCTTTGATCTCGGTAATATAGGACAGATTATTCTCAGTAATAGAAAGCATTAACCAAATCATGATGCAGAACTAAGAGCCATAAAACAATGAATAAAATCAAACTCATCGGTACTGACACATATTCATATTGCATTGAGCTTTAATGTGGAGGCACACTGCCAGTTAGGTAGTTTGCTGCTGTTTTGCAAAATATTCCTAGACTACCAAAACCAGGGATTTAAAGCATTAAAATGTGCTCATTTATTTGTGCAATGATCAGCTCTTAAGAGGAAATAAACACCATTAATTCCTATGACTAGGAATCTTGAGCTCATGACATCAATGGTTTAAATTTAGAAAGGAAAGGAAATAACATTTCACACTGAATTGCTATGGCCCACTCCATGTAATGTGCAGATGCAAAACACGTTAAAAATTTTCTATAAACTCCCACAGACATTGACAGCTCTTGGCTTCCACCTCAGAGTCATTTATGTTAGCTCTGGCTCACAGAAAGCAAAATTTCTCTTGCCAGCAGAAACATTCACTCCACCTGCATAGCCATGCTCATAACAAGTTTAAAAAGTGACCATGTTTGGGAACCTCTAAATTATGAAACAGATGTGAAAGCAATCTCAATTTGTAACTGCTATTCTACTCAGCCAAGAAGAACTATTGTGGTAAACTGCAATCATGGGATGTCCTTGCAAAAAAAGAAATACTGTACTATTTTACTCCTTGTGGCCTTTTTTCATTATCATTTATTTTTAAAATTGATTGGGGTTTTAATCTGTCTGGGCCAAATTATTTAATTCGATTTTAGTTCTGTTTTTTAAATTTTGTATGTATGTATTTTATTGTTGGCTGTTCACTGCCCTGAGTCCTTCGGGAGAAGGGTGGTATACAAATTAAATAAAAGTAAAGTAAAGTAAAATTGAAACATAAAACTGTATATATTATATAAAACAGTGTTTCTCAATGTTAACCATTTTAAGAGGTATGGAGTTCAACTTCCAGAATTCCCCAGGAACTCACACCTTTTAAAATGGCTGATGTTGACAAACACTGATATAAAACAACCCTTGGTGGCTAACAAACATACAAACAACAAAAACACTAGGTCACCAATAGCACTACAACAGTACCCTCTTAAGGAACAAAAAGAATGCTTGGCTCAGCTCCGTCACTTGATAGCTAAGAAAATAGACAAATGTTACTGGTCTTTTGGAAAGCAAGGAGAGTAGAGGCCCTTCGTTTCTCAGGGAGAGGCTGTTCCATGTGGGAGCCACAGCTATGAAAAAGGTTCACTTCCTAGTTCCCACCAGATGATAGCATTTAACAAAGGAGATCTGGAGCAAACTCACTCTAATACAGGGGTGTCAAACTCGCAGCCCGCGGGCCGGATGTGTCACATGCTGTCCCCGCCCGGTTTAGCAAAGGAGAAAAAAGTCCCAATACGTCACGTGACGACGCCGTGACGACACGAGTTTGACACTCCTGATCTAGTGGGATAGATAGAGGTCCTCAGGAAGAAGAGGTCCTTCAAATAATTTGGGCCTATGCTACGCAGGGCTTTAAAGATAATAACCGGCACCTTGAATGGTACCCTAAAAGAAACCAGGGGTGAGTGCAGCTCACACAACAGCAGTGTAACATGGGCAAGCTGCACAAAACATGCTGCATTTGGACCAATCTCCACGTAAAGGGAATTGCATTAGTACAAATAAAAAGTGACTAGGGCATGAGTTATACTGTAAGGCCTCCTGACCAAGGAAACTCAAATCCATGGCATCCATCCTGTGTAACTTTATTTCTTTGGATGTCAGACTGACCATAGTCCAGCTGGTCCTTTGCAAGCTTCTAAGAACTTGGTCTTGTGCCCGAACCTGGGGCCCCAGATGTGCGTCAGAGCCTGTTTCCTGGCTATGCTAATGATTGTTTTATCATTCCAACTGCTGTGGGTCTTATTTTTTATATACGGTGTATGCTTTATTTAATTTTTTTAAATATCTATTTTTATTGTGAGTCACCTAGAGTCATATATGTACGGTATATGAGAAAGACCCTGGCAGATGGAGTGAGGAGATGCTTCCTAGGGAACAGTCAGATGGGAGACTGGACAATAGACTCAGTTTCTTAGACTAGAAAGGAGATAGTGGGAGAATTGTACTTTCAAAATTGTAAGCTTTACAATGAAGTAGAATTATCTGGTCATGGTTCTTGTCTGGTCTATCAGACAAACTGACACGTATATGAGTTGGGTGGCAACGTAAATCAAATCAAATCAATCAATAAACTACCCACTGATTCTGCCCAGGGAGTGCTAAACCTGTTAGGAGTTAAACATGGCAATTCCTGCCATTCCCCAACTTTTCCCTTTCCACTACTATACCCATCATAAGACGGTGAGCTACGCACTGCCCCAAAGAAGAAACATTTTACCCAAGGAATACAATTTTGCACAAAACGTACATATTCTAGTTTGCAGGGATAGCTGCACGTTTAGAATTATTAGACTTTAAAGAGAAAAGCAACACCTTGCAGCAGAAAGCGAAAACTGTGACTAGGTGTCCTATGTAGCTTCTTTACTTGGTTGATCACAAGCTTGCTATTGCTATACATCTTAAAAGTCTTTGCAGCTGTCCTGTTTTGAAAGTTTCAACCCAGACGCCAACTATATAGTTCTACCTGCAAAAGACTCCTCATTGTAAAGTAGAACTTTTTTATATATTGTTAGATTTGAAGACATTTTTCTTCTCATCCAAGAAGCTTCTTCAGCTCTGATTGGATGGTGGGGAGTGGAATAATGTATATATATTATATATCCTTCCATTCCCCACCATCCAGTCAGAGCTGAAGAAGCTTCTTGGATGAGAAGAAAAACATCTTCAAAGAAACACAAGAAAATCCCGTTGCCTCTTGAAAAAGCACCTTTGGGACAACCATGACTTGGACAACTGAGAATCTCCATAGGCATTTAGATTTATATCCCACCTTTCCTCCAGCATCTCAAGGCATAATATATATATACAGGTGTGCAATCTGAGTTTGAAAAAGTTTTAAATGAATACATTTAGTACAGCCCTTATTCTCCCCCTAAGCAGGGCAGCAGCTATTTGAACTGTTGCATAAAAAGAAGGAAAAGAAAAAGGGCAGAATTGTGTGATGGTAGTAATGTATTCCAGAGATATGAAACAAGAACCCTCTGAAACTGAACAAGTGGACTTCTGGAAAGAAGGACATTTCAAGCCTACAATGTCTTTTTGTCTAGAGTTCTGAATTACAAAATGAAGAAACCTCTAAGAAGGCAGCTTTTTCCAAAGCAGTACATTTTCTTCTGTTCTACTCTGCTCATGCTTTGTATGACTCAGACTTTGTTCACAGAAAATGTAAAATACAAAATACCATTGCTACCATTTCTGGTTGTGAGGTTTTTTTTTCCCCCGAGCAGCAGGGCTGTGGTTCATTCTGTGTACTTCCAACTGTCTCAGACTGGTGCCTATCATTTTGAGTCATACAGCCCTTCTTGTGATTGACGTAATCATTATTTGAAAGTTCAATTAGTCTGTGTTTTCTGTGGATGATTGTGTTTGTACACATAAGACAACTAAATCACTGCTTCTGCAAACAACAGCTGCTGGGTTAGTTTTAGACTAAAAGACTTCTGGAAAACCCACAATAAGATTCTCTCCTTCCAGCTGTTTCACTTTGCTGGATAAAAGGGGGAAAATTCTTCCTCCTGACCTTACCTGACCTGCCTGAACCTTGAAACCAAGCTGTAAGTTGATCCTGTGACAGACATATGAACCATGTCTAATTATGGAGGACTTTGCAAAGGATACACTTAAATTCATGCCGTACCATCAACAATTACAGACTGGTCAAACATACCACAAATGTTCCATGCTGCTCTGTAAAACATTCAAGTCTCCATTCTATAGAAATAGTGTTCCTATAAATTTATATACTGAATAATAATATACACGATATTATTCTAGTAGTTGATTTTAGGCAATCAGTGCTTTTCGAGGAATTGACAAGACAGATATGCTTTTCTGCCTCAGGAGAATAGGACTAAAAAAAGTTCCTGAGAAAATCAAACTAACTTTGCCTAGGGATATTACATGCACTCTGTATCAGAAGAAATACTGCAGAGATTTAGAAGGATTATGAATATTGTGTAGAAAAAATTATATGTAATGATACATAAACTCTATAATATAGAAATTCACATCTGATGAAGTTAAAGAATAGTGAACCTTAAACCTCATCCTTTTTTTCTTTTGCTTATAGCTGGGGTCCCCAGTCTGGGCCACATAAGTGGTGGGCGAGTGCACGAGTGCATGAGAACGCAAAGCTCCATTTGTGTAAGCGGCGGATGTGTGTGTAAAACCATCCCTTTGGCCCCCACCCCGCCACCATCGCTAGTCCACAGAGCCAGAAAGTTTGGGGACCACTGACTTATAGAATATACATGAGGTATTCCTTTGTGTTCAAAACTTGGGCATATTTTATGTATGTATTGTATGTATGAATTCCTCCATGACAATAAGAGATATAGTAGAGGACAAAGGGACATTCTGTACTCATACAGGACATTTTCTAACAAAACTCAAACAGGCACAAACGCACAAATATGTACTTTTAAGCAATTATGTGTTCATACACGCAGAGTCCATAATGCTTTGTTTCCAAAAATTGTTTCCAAAGCCATAGTGAAAATAATGGCTGAAAATGGTTGTCAGAAGTTTCACCCTTTCTTAGTTGCCCTTCATTTTCTTCTAGGTATCATTTGACTTCCTTCCAAGCAGACGGTTTCACAGGGCTTACCTGTAGGAATCTCTGAAACTTATTGTATCATGCCCAGAGTCTTCCTGGTCTTCTTCAGATACTTTGAAGCACACCTTCTTCATGCCATGCTCTACTTTGTCAATGTCACTTTCATCTGCAACCAAAGAAGTGGAAGATATCTCCTCTGTGGAGGGAGGCTCACATAATTCTTCTGCTGTTGGTTCTGTGATAGTCGACAAAAGCCTGCAAGTATAGAAAATGTTATGATAACAAAGGTAAAACCTATGTCCAGGAGGGATACAGTTATTTTCCTAAGGTACATAGGCTCATATTGAATGGAGTTTTGTAAAGTCCCATATGCACTTCATTTTTTTAAAAAAAACAGAGCATCTGCATTAAAGTGCTGACTGAAGCTAGAACTTAGTGAAAGCATTATGATTCTGAAATGATCCTCCTAAGGATACTCAACTGTGAGTTTATTCATTTTAACTATGAAGGTGGCAACCTTATTTGTCCTAGTATTTAATAGATTATGTTTTAATTGTTGCAGTCAGCATTTTGAGTAACTTTTAGATACTGTGCCACAACCTTGCAAGGAGGCAACCTACAAGTATGTGCGCTGAACCCTTGCGAGTCTTTATGAATTATAACTCAATTATAATCTAAATTTATCACCTTGAAATATATTGAGGAAGCATTATGGAAGAAAAACTGTACAACTGATCCTGGAGAAAATTCTGTTTTGGAGAGAAAGGTCGGACAAATGATACATTAAATGAAAGATTTTTATAAAAGAATTCAGGGAGGAGAAAAAGTCACATGAAAACATAGGTAGTCCTCGAGTTATGACCACAATGGAGCCCAAAATTTATGTTGCTAAGTGAAACATTTGTTACAACTTTTCTTGCCACAGTTGTTAAGTGAATCATTGCGTTTGTTAAGTTAGTAAAGTGGTTGTTAAGTGAATTTGGATTTCCTATTGACTTTGCTAGTCAGAAGGTCACAAAAGCTGATCAAATGACTCTAGGACACTGCAGCCGTCATAAATATGAACCAGTTGCGAAGCATCTGAATTTTGATCATGTGACCATGGGGATGCTGCAACGGTCATATGTGTGAAAAATGGTCATAAGTCGCTTTTTTTCAGTGCCACTGTAACATTGAACTGTCAATAAATGAACTGTTGTCAGTTGAGGACTACCTCTGCTTTTGCTTATAACAGACACATAGAAATAAGAGTACATTTTAATCTCTGCAAAATATTTGTGAAGCATGTAAGATTTAGCCACTCAAATGAATTACATAAGGAAAATCTCACTTTTGCATAAAAAAACAAAATGACAGATAACATCCTCCCAGATCGATGTAATTAAAATTGTCTGAAAGTTTCTAGTTCTGCATTGAATTGAATTTCTCAGAATTGAATTTCTCTGACAACCTGTAATCAAATACAGGTACTCCTTGAATTATAACAGTTGCTTGGCAACTGTTCAGAGTTATGATGGACCATCTTGAGGTTACTTATAGCAATAGCAATAGCATTTAGACTTACATACTGCTTTACAGTGCTTTACAGCCCTTTCTAAGCAGTATACAGAGTCAGCATATTGCCCCTAACAATCTGGGTCCTTATTTTACCAACCTTGGAAGGATGGAAGGCTGAGTCAACCTTGAGCCTTGTGAGAATTAAATTGCCAAATTACAGGCAGCCGGCAGGCAGCAGAAGTAACCTGCAGTACTGCACTCTAACCACTGCACCACCATGGCTAACCTCAGATTCAAAATTCCAGTGGTTAAGCATCCCCTGCAGTCATGTGACCAAAGTTTGGGCACTTGGTAACAATGCTGCATTTATAGCTCTTGCAGCCTCCTGGTGTTATTTTATGACGATTTTGCACACAGTTTGGCACTTACTTCCAGCAAAACTGTGCCCATAGTGAAACATCAGTTTCATTAAAAATGGTGGCAGTTGCTTTATGGCCACCTCGTTTGCTTAACAACCACTGCAAAACAGGTTATAAAATTGCATCAGTCGTGACTTATGACTGTGATGGGCAGGCTCCATTACAGATGGTGTTGCTAGGTTATTTAATTCTGTGTCCTGCCTGGAGTCAGAAATCAACATGAAAAGCAAACCATTTTATTTATCTTTATTGTATTTAAAACATTTGTACAGCTATCCCAATTTAGAACTTAAGTTCTAGGCAGCTTACAACCTAGCAATAAAACCAATATATACGCAGGTAGTTCTTGGCTTCCAAATATTTATTTAGGGACTGTTTAAAGTTATAACAGCACTGTAAAAGTGACTTACAAGCAGTCCTCACACTAACAACAGTTCCAGCATCCCCACATCACATGATCAAATTCTGGTTGCTTGGCAATTGGCATGCATTTGTAAAGGTGGGACATGCCAGAGTCATGTGATTGGCATCTGCCATCTTTCCCGCCATCTTCCGACAAGCAAAGTCAAAGGGGGAAGTACAATTAGCTTAACAATCATATTCTTCACTTAACAATTGCAGTGATTCTCTTAACAAGCAGGGTAAAAAAAGGTTGTAAAATTGGACAGAATTAATTTCACCGCTGCCTTGCTTAGCAATGGAAATTCTGGTCCCAATTGTAGTCCTAAATCGAGAACTACTTATACTCCTATAAACCTCCCTACACCCCCCACCAAAGAAATCCCACTATCCAACTTACTTATGTATCTGAAGGACATATTGTTTCATTTCCTTAACTGCTACATCTAGCTTGTTGAAGAGCTGTAAGTAGGAGTCCTGTATCTCCCGATCTTCTTGCTTCAACAGAAAAGCAAGACCTCTATCTTCCTGAGTGGTTCCTCCATTCTCTTGCCCATAGTAACCATCATACTGTCCATGTGGGTTGAGATCTTCATTTTCTGGAGTCAAACATCTCCATGATGGCGCAGCCATAGTCGTGATGCAATGCTGAGTGTATGAGACGGGATTTAAGGTTCCTGTTAAACATTAAAAAACTGTTCAAGCTTAAACCACAGCTTTTCAAAGATGAGCATTTGAGTTATTTTAATATGCTAAATAAACTGCTTTTTTTCAAATATGCTGAGCAACAGTGCCTTATTATTAAACTGGTTGTTTTTAATGCACAATAAAATGCAATAAAACCGAGCGTGTTTGATGGAATTCTTAAATAATTAGCTAAGATTTAAGATTAGGGGTGAGTGTCGGTACAGACTGTTGGAAATAGACCATTAAAAATACTTTACCCCAGAAGAGCATGGGAAGTTCCTTGAGCCACTACTATTTACTATATTAATGATGAAAAAGAGGAAGAGGTTTTGCATGCAAAAAAAATCTGAAAGCATCCCTAAAATACTAAAGGTCTGTTGCTAATTTGAGTCAAATGACTGTCTGGCATACAGCAGCTTTCTATATAATTTATGTCAAACCAATTGTGAAATAATAAAGGCAAACAACAAGATTGATTGATGGACATAATTTAGAAACAAAGTGTTAAAGAGTCCTGTTGTACACTTTCTATCTAACCACTGAAGAACCTCTGAAGACTCATCAAAATTCATCAAGACCATCAGAATTTTATATGTGACATGTACATAGTTGAAACTAATAGAAAGCTAATAGATATATGGAAGCTTACCAGAGCTCCCTTAACAGTTAATTAGACCAATGAACCTCTCTTCCCTGGTGCCAGTATTTCAATAGCTTTTGCATCACAGGAAATTTCTCAGAAAAATGCATTAGAAAACAGCAATTAAGATGAATTTTATTTAATTGTCTGCTTACAAATTCCAAGCCTGGTGGCCATAAGAGATATGCACAATGATGGAACTCTTTAGCCATTCAGTATCTTTTAAGGTAAGAAAACCATTCCTTCTAAATAAAAACAGAGAAAATCTGTTCTGTTCTGGCTATTGTCATGTGTAGGGTATTAACCACAGGTGGGATTGAAAAATGTTAGCAATCAGTTCTCTGCCCAGTTGCTGGGTGGGTGTGGACACGGGGGTGTGGCCTAGTCTGCTTCTTGCACCTTGGCGGCGGCGGTGGGGTGGTGCTTCACCCTCCCCAGGCTCCAGAGGCTTTTCTCAAGCCTCCAGGAGGATGAAAACAGCCTCCCCTAGGCTCCAGAAGCCAGAAACGGGCCCATTTTGATACTTCCAGTACTTCCAGTAAGCCCATTTTTTGCCCTCCCCATGCTCCGGAGGCTTTCCTCGAGCCTCCTGGAGGGCGAAAACGGCCTCCTCCGGGCTGAATCCCACCCCTGGTATTAACTATGTTCACTCCCTCTCCATAGATTGTTTCTGGACTGCCTATGGACTTCATATGACAGTCAAATATTCCAATGTAAACTTCAAAGCCTGTCTGACATTTTAGCAGAATTATTTTTAATGCAATCTTAATTCCAGTCAATCATTTCACTCCAGGGGAAGGTCTTATTGTTATTAAACACCTTGTTCTGGGTCAAGTCCAATAATAGAAGGCTTCCGTCCAATGCGAATACTGAATGACCTTCCCGTTGAGGTAGTGTTTTTGGGGTATGACACTTCCATGAGGTTAATGTGGCAGTTGGTAGGGCAGAAATCCATGCTGCACAAGGGGTGAAGCTCTGTTGTGGCTCGTTTGAATGATGGGCTGACTTTCATTTTCAACTCATCTGCAAACTAGAGCAAGAAAAAAGAGGTTTATACCATTATTAGGAGCACATTAATTCATAAAATAACATGTACCTGAGATCTTTTTTTCTTCCATAATCACTTCACCCACCAGAGTAATTAAGTTCTATGGGCAGTTTTCAATAATTAGAAAGATCCAAAGAGGGAAAAATATATTCACAAGACATAAATCCATGTTGCATAAGTAACAATCAAAATACTCATAAATTCCTGGGGGAGAACATGAATATGAATAAAAACAGCTGTGACAGAATATTGATCTGCAAATCAATGTTATTGAAAAGATCACTTAAAAGAAACAAAAAGTAGATAGATTTAGATGTGTAACTGCAACGTTTTAAAAACATACTAAATGTCAATAATCACCTATTGGATGGATAAAGCAGTTAGGGACTAAACATATGTAATTAATAGGAAATTCAATTTTGCAATTTAATATGAATATGCAAAGGCTGCTCAGTGTATGAATGTGGGTGTTCTATAATGAGATGCTACTATGAATTTGCCTGCTCAACAAAAACAATAAACCCATTGAAAATTGAAAATATGTAATTGAATATGTACACACCTACCCTCATAAACCTTGTTGTTAAGGTCCTGAAAGCATACTAGTTGAAGTCATCACTGTGCTGTTTGGCACATAAGATTGTGCATTATTATCCTACCTCTTGATAACTGGCAATTCTTCTGCTGATGCTTTCTAGCTTTGTGTCACAAATTTGCCGGAACTCATATTGTGGCATGGTGACCACTGCATTGCTGAGGGACATGAGCCTCCTGCAATTCTTCACAAAGTTGCTGTCGTCTGTTGCAAAAGCCTCCAAAATCTAAAGCAGGAAAAATATATAGATTTCCTCAGTTGGGTTATTGTGACACAGGTTGCTAAGGACATATAGCACTGGAATGTCAACAAAATGACATCTTTCTAAAGAAAGCATATCAAGTCAATATAATTCCTTCATCCTTTGAACCAAAAAAAACTGCTTGGGCTAATATTTCTACAGGAGTACACACTTCAGCAGAATGCATTGTTCCCGAACTAGGTGCCCCGTGATATGGTTTTTTACCAAAGATCCAACTTTCTTAAAATAAATGGCATGACTCCAGGATATCTAAATAGTCCTCTTACCCTAATAGGATTGGCTCATCCTACTTGTTCCAGAAAGGGAACTTCAGGTCCTGTTTGCCAAAGAATCTGTGTGTGTGTGTGGCCCCCATTCTTTGGAATATTCTGCTACTGGAAGTGAGGTCAGGCCCACCCTCCTGGCCTTCGGGAAAATGCCCAGGTGGAGGTGGTGGACCAGGGGGTCCTGATGGGGTAGAGAGTAGGTACCCAACCCCTCTATCATCTATCCTCTTGGTTATTAGTCTCTATTTTTTTTTTAAATGATCATTTTATATTATCATTTTGTAAGCCACCTAGAGTTGTTGCAACTGTGAGATGGATGGCAGATAAATTTAATGAATAAACTCAAGCAGTGTCTCATCTTATTAAAAGCTCTATCTGCTTAGACAGAGAATCCTTTTGCAGTTTCATGCAGGCAGGTTTCCACTGTGATGCCATCCAACCCCTTGTGAGATGTCTGTTCACAAAAACTTTTAAGCATCTGTATGCATGTCGCATGAATGGCTTTGGTTTTCTCTTCCTTTTCCACCTCTTAAAGTGAATCTCATACCTTTAATGGTTTATATTTATTGTTTTAATTGTCGTAATCTATTTTGAGAGTTACAATAATGGGAAATAGAACAGAAAGATATTAATTAAATAACTAAACAGGCTTGTTGCTGATGGGTGACTTTTAATAGAAGTTTTAAATGTTCCAATTGCCTCTTGATGATCACAAGTATAACATGGAAACTGTGATCACAGGAGAAGCAATTTCCCCTTTTCACTATTTCCAACCAGATCTTACTATTTCCCTAGTCTTTATTAACACTAGAACTCCTTTATGAAAAAGGAAAGTCTAAAAATACTCTACAAATATGTCACTAGTTACTTTTGCAATTAGGCCATAAATATGATTGAAAGAAAGATTGTTACGCTTTGCTGCAAACATTGCTTCCCATCACATTTCTACATCTCCACTAAAATTTTAAAAAACACTATACCAACTGAGCAACAACATTTTTAGATATGCACAGTGAGAGCACCTACTTGTTACTACTAAATACGTTTAATGCTCTACACATATTTCTATTGAAATTGCACTAACTGCAAATACTTAAATTTTTAACTCCTCCTCCTTCTATTATACTATGCTTCGCTCTTAAACCACAAAAGGTTTCAGAAGCATATCAATGAAAGTAACACAGTCCCTGCATTCAAAATTAGATTTTACTAAATCATAACACAGAGGGGTGGAAAGGGTTGTTTTTTAAAAAGAAAAACCAACTTACGTCTTGATTTTTGGTACTCTTTTCTTTTAATTTGAGAGTCTGAATGAAATACTATACTGCCAATGTTACTACCAATCCACTAGAAACTTCTTTAGAACAAAAATTCATGGGGTTTATTTTCCAAAGAGTGGAATTACAGTCACTAGGTCACCTAGTTGACTAAATTTTTGTAATTGTGGGTAGTTTATTTTCCACAGTCTAAGAATTTACTGGGCCAGGTGATGAACTTAAAGCATGTTGATCTGATTAGTCAACAGATTGATGGTTAGCTTAAAAAAAATCCTCCACAACATGACAATTAATGGTATACATTCCACATACCACAAATTCTACAGTTTACTGTATCAACTCTATAACCTTTTCTAGAAGTTCAGGGAATAGGTCTTAATCAAAGGCTTCCAAAGCTCAGCAAGAGAACCATTAATTTTTCTCAAACTTTAGTCTAGCCACTGTGATTCCTCCTTTCATATAGTAGTTGCTAGATATTGTTGCAATGTGTGAGTCTAGGCTCCAAGATCAACTCGAAGTGTTGTTGGATACAAGACTTGCAGGAATATATTATAACTATACACACCAACTTTATCTCCTCTACTTACTTCAATCAGGAATGAGATGTCAAATGGTAGGGTGAAAAATTGGGTTTTTGTTATTGATTGCATGCAACTGATTGGATTGCTTCTCTAAGGCTGTTTTCTTCAACCCACTGCCCTTAATGTGTTGATCTTAACCATCCTCCTAGTTAATGCAGCTATTAGTCATTCCCTAATTCCAATTTCCTTGATTGCATATTTTCATCAAACAAAGCCATTCAGAAAGCATTGTTAAGTTGAAATTTTAATTTTTCTGTTTGGACTGCTAAAAAGTCTTCTAAGCATACTGGATTTAGGCATAGTATTTCAATCTATAACTATGAATTTTAATTTAATTTTTTTATGATAGTCTTTCTACTTTAAGATTCTGTTTTGCACTTCATTTTTGATACTTTGGAAATATTTTATCAATTAATGCTGTAATGTGTCTTATATTTTTTTAAAAATGAAGTTTAATGTCTTCCTCATGCTGCATTACTAATGTATTTTTGACTTAAAACACAAAACCTCCTAATAATTATCACTGTGTAGTCCAGCTGTTATAGTAAAAACATGCAAACTCAGCTATCGAGACTTCTGCATTTTCAGGACCTAGAGTTTTCAACTGCAGGAAGCCATGTAAATAAAATAGTTGGAATTTATTTTTACCAAGTTAATATACCTTCTCCATGGTTATTCTCTAGCTCTGGGAAGCTCTTACTCCAGAGAGAGAAATCTTAAAAGCTACAACCAAAATATCTACCATCAACAAAAATATCTATTCAGTGAAACCTGCATTTTAATCCACTTTTATTAAAACATATTACTCCTGACTTAATTTTTATCCATCCTTAATCTCCAGAGACAGGAAAAGGAAAAACCTGAAATCTGAATTGAGAAAATAGAAAATAATGCCCAGTGATGTAAACCTTTGCTGTGAGGATGAAGGACCCCTTCGGTTCAATGATCTTCTCCAGGACAAAACACTTGATTCCAGCAGTGCTGACGTATTCATAAACAACAGCATGTTCTAGATGGATATTGTCCACTGTTAGACTTATAAAATTGGTGTCTTCTCTTATAATTAGAGGAGAGTCAAAAGTCTGAAGGGGCAAGTCTGAAAATCAAAGTTTAATTATTACAATACTATAGAAACAGAGATAAGACGACTGTCTGTATAGCCTGTTGACACAATTTGTCCATATTTGTAGAAATAGCATGTACATTGAATAAATGGTGGTTTATTTATTTATTGGATATTAATAGCTATATTAATAGCTATACTTCATTTACTCTCTTCATTTATGAGTTTCATAATAAACACATATGAACAAATCTTAAGATCAATGTTACTTGTTGACATTGACTCCCTTTATATACCAGTAAGACTCACATGAAGCTCAGGAAACACAGTGATAAAAGATCTGTAAACATTTGGAACATCTGAAAGTGGCAATTTATTTTTCACAGAACTGTGGTGCTCAGCAACAATCCGAGCCCAGCTTTCCTGAATATGCTATTAGGATTGTCCAATCCAATCCCAGCGGTTTTATCATATATAATTTAAAAGTTTTATCTCAATTTTTCCTCTTCTTCTGTCACAAATTAAAACTTTGCCTCCGTACTATGAAGGGTTAGGGTTGGATTGATCGTTTTTTTTGTTTTTTTTTTTTGATAAACATTTGGTTTTATAGTAAATAAGAAAGTTTGCTCTCAGTGTAGCTGTGTAGTTCCTTTCAGAGGGAAGCCACGTAGACAAAATATCAAACAGGGATCAGATGTCTTAAATAAACTTTCCCTTTTTATCTGGCTCATAGTTATAGCCCATTTCTTGACAACATATTTGTTAAGAATCCCACAGATTAGCTGCAAGTATATCACTTCCAATTTAGGTAACCAGCTAAAAGAGATAGGCCTGAGCTGGCATCTTACGTGGCACACTGAATACAATAATTCTGTTTTTAAAAATACCACAACCACATTGCTCACTATGACAGATGTGGACATGCCAAGACACTATGTAATTAGGCTGGTTTGTGGCTTGGCATTGCATCTACCAAATCAATTATCCTGCACCATCACTTCCAGGAGATTAGTAATTTTTCTCTAGTGCGTAATTGATCTACCTGATTTTTTGCTACTGCCTCACATTTGTACAGAAGTAAGAAGCTTGTGTTTATACCAGCAAAAGATAAATATCTCTCCATTTGCTTCCAGAACAGGTCCTGAATTGACTGGAAATCTTTTTTTTTTAAATGTCCCTTGCAGACAATTTTAGCACTTGATTTCCAAATAACCCACAGGTGTCTGGAACAGTTCAGTTATATATAATTGTGTTTTTCTCCTTGCATCAGTAGGTTTTTTTTTTCCTTCTCATAACATCATTCCATGAAGTATAATTCAGACATATGAAACTACTTTACATTGAGGCCTACTTTGGTCAGAAAACCTAATTTCTCTGGAGTTGCTTAGAAGTTCTCTGTTTCTCTCTTTTCTTTTTTTAGGAGGAGATGGCAATATCCACACTATCTGAATGTAAAGCACACAATATATCATTCAAAAAGAACTTCTCCCTTTTGAAAAAAAAGCTACCTGGGTCATTTTCTCTATTAGCATAGAATAAGTTTTTCCCATACCTTCCTCCTGCTGGCTGTCATTAAGGGGATCAAGATCTGAATTTTCTTCAATTGAGAGGTTTCCTTTAAGCATCTCTGAATGACTTCCATTCAGGTATGAGTTTGAAGCTGCCTGAAGAGCTCTCTCCTCTTCAGCATTTTCATGCGTTCTGTAAACCCATTGGTAGAAACCCTTCCAGGAAAGCAGGAATAACAGAATATCAGACTGAATAATTCACCAAGCACTGGCTTTAAAGACGATTTACCATTGGTTATTGTTATCATTGTATACTGTCTTTATTTTGTCTTCTTAGACCTTGGTTGTTTTCTTGCAATAGTTTCATTAACTGTTTACTAGTTTCCTAGCTGTTTACAGGTACTTCTCCACTTATGGCTGGCCGCTTAGCGACCATTTAAAGTTACGACAAACCTTATGACCCAGTTCCAATGGCTGCTCCCCAAACACAAGGTCAAAGGACTGCATGTTGAACGCTCGGCAACCAGGCTGCATTTACAGCCACTTGTAGCATCCCACATTTTTGCCAACATTTACTTCCACTTTTTGGCAAAACTGGGCCATGGCAAATCATTGGTTTGCTATCAACTGTGGCTTAATAATTGCTTAATGACTGCCATAAAAAGGGTTGTAAAAGTGAGTCAATCTTATGGATAATTCTATTTACGACCATCACCACTTATGGCCATGATGTCTACACTCCATTATAACCGTATTTTGAGAATTACCTGTGTATTGCAATCTTGGTGAGGGTAAGGATTTCTCCTATGGTGGTTCCTTGATTAGGATGCTGTTTCTTTTCTTTCTCACTATTTCCTGCTTATCTGAGTATTCACTACACTGGCCTGTTTGTTTTCTTCTTTGGCTTTTGATTTTACCTTTTCTAAAAAAAATTATAGACATGGGGCTTACCCTTAAATGTCTGCTGGTGACTGAATTGCCTGAATGCTAAGCTTTCAGAAACTCCCTTGCACCTTTGGACTTGGTTTAGTCTACAATGTTGACAGTCTTTCCAAAATATAAACAACCAGCAAATTCCACTTCCCGCTGCATTGATGATGCTATTTAGCTTTCAAATGAAACATCTGCAGAAAAACAGCCAAGCTCAAAGGACACAGTGAATCCAAGAATTTAGCCCTGAGCTACAGTACATATATTCCGTGTATTCTCTACACTTGAAATTTTTAAACGGATACATGATATAAAAAAGATAAACAGGTGGATTTATATGACCCCTACAGAAACTAAATTAAGCCTCCTGCATTTGTACTCAATTTCCCTTGTTCTCTTCCTTCACCTTCTCACAAAACAACCAATATTCTTCATGGCACCATCTGGAAGAAGAGAATAGCAAACCATTCCTGAGTCAAAATCTCTGTATGTGTTGTATCTGTCTTTGTACATTGCCAGGAGTTGATCTCAACTGAAGGACAGCTTCCCTTTTGTAATTTCTAAGGAAGAGCACAAACAAATCTAGGGCTTTGTTAGCAGGGTTTATCCAAGCAAACTAAAATGGAAGTTATCTGTTGTATCTGTCAGAATACTTGTGACTGAAAGAAATATATGATTTTTTTACTTCTGAACAGCTGAAGAAAGGTTATTAAAGCATTTATTTAGCAGATTAGTTTCATCACAAGGTATTTTTTCTCTTCTCCCTTCCCAAATCATTGTAAGAAAATACACTATAAGAAAACCCATCCCTTCCTTCACAAACCTACTTACTCACCAGAAATTCCTGCTGCCTATTCCTGTATGATGAAAAGTGATCCAGGACTTCAGTGTAATTTTCATTCATCACATTATTTCCATTTACTTTCAGGACACATTGGCCTGGGTGAAGCCCCAAAGCTGCTGCTTCTGATCCTTAGAGGGCAGACAAGAGAATCTCAACAGATTTTCTCAATAACAGGATAGATAGGTAATGTGTTTACGTAATATATAAAATACAGTGTAAAATGCTGTGCTTTCCTTGTTAATATTTTTGAGATGACAATTTACCAACAAGTGGTTAGTGTTATCAACAAGACACATGTCCATATTTTTTCCTTACCTCTCCCCACAGCGTGGACATAGGGTGGTGCTTCTCCACATATCTGGAAACACAACTTGTCATTGAAATCTGGAATTTTGATAATCCTGCCAAAAATTAAGGGAATTACATAATAAGACAAAAGTTGTGACTGGCAAAGTACGGATATTATGTTCTGTTTAAGTTATTCCATGTCACTAAAGATCTAGGAGTATATTCTACAGGGAATTCTCTAACTAAAACTAAAACAATCAATCACAGCTCCTAGTATGCTGTTTATTATAAGTGAGACTACCAAAATTAACAGACTATCAAAAGTCAAATGAAAGAATAAAGAAGTACTAATTATCAAGAACATGGTATCAGAAAACTCTATGCTAAAGATGTTGCACTAGGGAATTATTTCATTATTGTTAAATATATGTTTGCCCCAATTCAATTTCAAGTGTATGTTTAAGCTATTAAGTCAGACTCATTGGATAAACCTTGCGTAGTCTCTTTTATGGTTAACAGAAGTCTATGAGTCATGCTTTTGGAATCCAGATTTATAGGTACATTTGTTCTCTGAATCAGGGGCATACGATTATAAATCTGTTGTGTCCATATCCACATGTGTTCTCTCTATCTCCCTTGGAATATGCTTCCCATACAAGAATCTTCTCATGGCTGTATTTTTCTAGGATCTTACTCTTTAGATTTGGTGGCCACAAGAAGTCGAAGAGGACGCCGAGAGCAAAAAGACTGGTTTAAGATGGTCTCAACCTCTTGAAATGAACGCAGGAACACAAGGTCCTCATTCATGGAATAAATCTTTCGACCAACCTGCAAGCCCGCCATCTGAAATGATGCATAAATATTACAAACTGTGCTGCATTATTAAACATGTGAATTAAAAAGCAGAATTCAAATTAAATTCAAACCTTTATTGTCCAAGTACATGTGTACAATGAGATTGGCTGAGCCTCCCTTCATGCACACCCCCCCCCTCAAACCAGTGGTGGGTTGCTCCTGGTTCACAAGAACTGGTAGTAAAAATTTGTAGTAGTTCGGAGAACTGGTAATAACATTGGCTGGCCATGCCTCCGAACCAGTCCCCGGCCCGGTCGCCGCTTGCTTACCCTGCCCACGCATCAGAGGCTTTTTAAAAAAATTTTAAAAGCATTTTTTCTACAACCTCTTCAGCCGAAAAAATGCTTTTAAAAGTTTTTTTAAAAAGCCTCTGATGATCGCGCGGCTCAGCTGGGATCTTCAGCCGAAGAGGTTGTAGGAAAAAAAAATGCCTTTAAAAGCCTCTGGTGATCTTAGCTGAGTTGCCTGATCGTCAGAGGCTTTTAAAAGCATTTTTCTCTGCAACCTCTTAAGGTTGTAGAAAAAATGGTTTTAAAAGTAAAAAAACAATAATAATAAGTTTTAAAAAGTTGATCACGCCCACCCAGTCACATTACCCCCACCAAGCCACGCCCACAAAATAAGCCACACCCACAGACCCAATAGTAAAAAATTTTGGAACCCACCCCTGCCCCCAACCCAATACAATTTACAGTGAAAGACAGTAAAAGAAACAAGAAAAAAAAATCCCAAACCCAGTGAGTCCTACTAACAAACACACTATCCTACTGTACCATGTGAACTTATTGCACATCGCGCCGGCACCACAAGTCAATCATACTATGTCGTTGTAAAGTTATTTTCCATTCAGAAGACTGACAGCCCACGGATAAGACAGTTAGTGTGTCTTTTCCCCCAAGTTTTGCTTTGGACATCTCTATTTTCTTATCAAAAACTGAGACATATCAACAGATAAGCTTTATAAGAAAGAATGTTTACCAAATTTTAGTGCAATAAATGTCTGATTAATGTAAGAAAGCACTGGGTATATTATAAAACATTCTTGTTATACCTGGGCAAAGATGGGACAAATAAATGGCTCTCAAGAATAAGAACAGTAGGAACTATGTCTAAAAACATACACTGTGACAACACACTATGTTCATGGCATATGTTCTGACATTCTTTTGTTTGATTTGCTATGATGGACCTAATTTGAAGATCACCAGGAAATACTGGAGGTCAAGAGTGTGATGACAGAAAATAAAATCTGGAGATTAGCATTGCAAAATTACTTTCATACTATTGCTAAAGAAACCTCAAGGACATGTCCATGAAATCATCAGGATGCAAACTCAACTTAAAAGAGACTTTATTTAGGGAGAAGAAGACTACAAGGGTGACAATGGAAAAGACTCCAAAATCAAAGCTTCATTCTAGGTTTGGTATCAATTAATTTTTTTAATTTACCAGAATTACTGTTATCTTCTTAGAAATCCTATAGATAACGTTCAACGATTTACAAAAGAACCAATGCACAACCATTCATTTAGTAAATAAGCTGCACTATGTAAGTGTACAATAAATTTAGCCACAAACTGGAATTTCAAAAAGCGGCAGCAAATTTAAAACAATGCATTTAATTGAGAGAGTTACTGTATTCCCTATTTCAATTTCTAATAATCAGGTACAGTTAGCTGGAATTTGGCTTCCTATGTGAGTTTTTGCATGGACATAGATCAAACAGCTGTTGGATTCAATTAAATTAAGTTTCAGACAGCTGGTTGTCAAATGTTTCCTCAAAGCACAGAAGTAAACATGTTTGGGGAAAAAGCCTTGGTTTGTTTTTTCATCTTGACAGTCTGCAACTGTATTTGATATGAAACGAGCACAGATCAAAATAAATTCCATCAAACTAGACTTACTCAATCATCTACAGAGCTAACAATTTGCCAGAGTTGAAAGCATCTATTGACAAGGCAATATGAATCCAAAAATTCTGCAGAAGCCTGAAAAAGGTACAAAGGTGTTCAGCTTCCGGGGAAAAAGGTTTCTAGATTATTTGAGAAGAATTAAGAGTGATCCAGTTTTGTATCAGGACATTTTTTCCCTCCCCATAAATTTAGTAACTGACTTCTTGTGGGCTTGAGCACCTAATTGGAGTATAAGGATAGTCATAATGCTGCCCTATGTTATTGCAAATATTAAATCATTATTAAAAATTATAAATTATTTTGACCATACTAAAGAATTTTATTGATGACATTTATAAATGTCATTACTACTAATTGTTATTGATGATACTAACGTATGACTCAGGACAGAATCTGCTGCAGTTTATGCTGTATTTCTATTTGCATTTTATTGGTATTTTACTGTACTGTACTATATAGAGATTGTCACAAAGAGGGAGTCAAGCTATTTTCCAAAGCACCTAAAGACAAGACAAGAAGTAAAGGATGGAAACTAATCAAGGAGAAAAACAACCTAGAACCAAGGAGAAATTTCCTGACAGTAATAACAATTTATCAGTGGAATGAGATGAGATTAGACAACAATTTGTCTGAAATGGTATAGGGTTTCCTGCCTGAGCAGGAAGTTGGACTAGAAAACCTCTAAAGTCCCTTCCTACTCTGTTATTTTGTTCTGTTCTGTTCCATATTCATATAATATAGACAGCCAGTTTCGTATAGTGGTTAAGGAGATTGTGAGATCCTGTTTTACAATCCTGTAGTCCTGTCTTAAGTATCAAAGCCTAAGTGACTTTGGGCCAGTCAGTCTCTCTTGAATAAATGACTGCTCTTTTCCAACACACCAAGCTAATGAATTAAAGAGGGATTTTTGGATTGAACATCTCATACAAGTTTAGATTAGAAGAAAATCTGCCTACTGTAGCTTACAGGTAGTCCATTTGTTTAATGAATATTCAAAGTTGCAAAGGTACCAGAAGAAATGACTGACAATTGGTCCTCACATAACTTGTTGCAGCATCCCCATGGTCACATGATCAAAATTTAGAGGCTTAGCATCTAGCATGTGTTTTACAGTTGCAGTGTCCCAGTCATGTGATCATCATCTGTGACCTTCCCAGCAAGCTGCTAACAAGCAAAGCCAGTGGGAGAAGCTGGATTTGCCTAATGATGGCTTAATTCACTTAATAATTGCAGTGGTTCACTTCGCTCTGGAAGCACAGTAAAAGTCAGCTATAGAGACAGCATGACTTATGTCGATATATATATATATATATATATATATATATATATATATATATATATATATATGTAGGTCTTTGGTTATTCGGGTCTTCTCCCACGTAAAATTGGAAGTGTCTTGGCGACGTTTCGACGAAGTCTCATTCGTCATCTTCAGGCTGGTGTTCTCGGCTTCGTGTTCATGAGACTTCGTCGAAACGTCGCCAAGACACTTCCAATTTTACGTGGGTGAAGACCCGAATAACCAAAGACCTACATACAAACACCCGCGAAAACCTGAGAAAACATATATATATATATATATATACATACATATATATATGTTTGTGTGTGTGTATGTATATATATATGTACATATGTACATATATAGATATTTAAGGAAAGAACCCATAATGTGGCCATGAAAAAATGCCTTCACACTTCCTCTAGATAGCAAAAGGATCCACTTATAATTATGATAATATTAAGTGGCAACAATATGCAGAAATTCAGAAAATCAGAAAGAATACTTTTTCAGAGAAATGTAGATGTTGGTTGTTTTCCAAGATGTTCTGAGTTGAAAGGTGAATTATTGTTGTTTTTATTTTTTATTTATTGCCAAGAACCCCAACTAATTTGGGCATTTATTAATGTTGCACATAAATTAATGAAATTACTACTAGCTACTCCAAGACCAATGCCAATTTATTATTTTTGTGGGAAAGCACATTTGGAATAACCTACACATAAACAGAAAGAGCACTAAATTTGCATGGATTCTTTTGCTAAAGATCTACAGAAAGGTTACAGGGGAAACTGTCCACTTTTGAAGTCTTATTGGAAGAATATTCATCCTCATGACGTACATAATATTTTGTGTAACTTTTCTTCTATATATAAGAATTATATTTATTATTAAAAGGTGTCCCTTTCTACAAGAATAGAATTCCAGGTCATATGCTTACATCTTATTTAATTTATCAGAAAATTGCTTCAATTAACTTCAGAGCAGTATGAATTCTATGTGGAATATGTTTTAATATGTAGCATTTGATACCAACAATGATCAAAGTTTTCTAAAGAATTTTGGAATTTTTAAAGAGAAAAAAACCAACATTCCTAAAAATTTTCTAAGTCATAAATAAGTTCCTGGCGCAAGGTTACCATAACCACAGTTATGCAAAACAATCAAAACTAGAGAATACAATATGCAAGAATTATGCAATCACCTATATTTTCTGTAATTTCTACTGGACTTCAAATATGTTTTCTGAATTGCTTGAGGTACAAAAGACTATATAAATGAGTCCATATCTTATTTCTCTTATTAGTCATATAGCGGCAATAAACACTATTTAATGTGGCATTTTACAATCCCATAAATATTACCAAGATTTTACAATCCCATAAATATCACCAAGATTTTATACCTTTCACTGGAGAGTATCAAGCCACCAGAGGTTTTAGCCAATGATTTTTATCCACTTAACTGGTACTTTTGCTTGATGCTTTGTAATATCAAAACACAATTAATGAATTGAATAACATATTATTGTCACAAGATTTCAAGTCATGGAAACCGAGCCAATGGTTCATAGCGAAATTTTAAGAAAAGGAAGCAAAAAGATTTTTGGAATGTTTTTTTTTTAAATACCTTTTTAAAAAACACACTTGTCAAATTGTGTGCAACTATAACCTTTTCTGTGGGGACATGGTGGCTCAGTGGCTAAGAAGCTAAGCTTGTCGATCGAAAGGTCGGCAGTTCAGCGGTTCGAATCCCTAGTGCCGCATAACGGGGTGAGCTCCCGTTACTTGTCTCGGCTTCTGCCAACCTAGCAGTTCGAAAGCACGTAAAAAATGCAAGTAGAAAAATAGGGACCACCTTTGGTAGGAAGATAACAGCGTTCCATGCACCTTTGGCATTTAGCCATGCCGGCTACATGACCACGGAGACGTCTTCAGACAGCAATGGCTCTTTAGCTTTGAAACAGAGATGAGACCCGCCCCCTAGAGTTGGGAACGACTAGCACATATGTGCTAGGGGAACCTTTACCTTTACCTTTATAACCTTTTCTATTCCCTTTTAATAGGTGACTGTCCTATGAAACTGAAAGAATGATTTGTCAGCCAATGGTTTATTGAGAAGTTCAGCTATTAAAATACTTCCTAAGCAGATACTAACAATCATGACAAAATAGATAATCAAGCACAATCTTCTCCAGCCAAATGACCTCTAGATGGATTGAAGTACATCCCCCATTATTCCCACTCAGCGTGGCCAATGTCTAGAGGTAGGAACTGTAGTTCAGTCTTTCTACAGGATAATAGGTTGTAGAATGCGGACAAGCACAATCATTTTACACAAACTGCTTGGGAGGCAGAATGCCGCCCTTGGAAAACTAAGCAGGTCTGAAAATGCTTAGCAAATAAAAAGATAACCATCCAGCAATTCCTTCCTTCTACATGAAAATAATTCATCTCATCACCTAATCATCTCTTGCAAACCAGGGACTTTTTAGTGAGAGACCAATGGGAGCAATAGTCAAGTAACTTTTGCAAGGAGATGATCTACCTAGGGTTTAGTTCAGCATTTGAAATGATTAGATTAGTTTAAAAAAAACATTCTTTCAAGAGAGTCAAACAAATAAGTTAGCTAGGTTTCATAGCAAAGGTCACATTTCCCCAAGCTCATGGCCTCCAGGTGTTCACAGTTAATTTTTTAAACCCTTTTATGGAATTGGAATACAGTGTCTAGTTCTGGTCACTATTCAAAAAAGATGTTGAGACTCTAAAAGGAGTGCAGAGAAGAGCAACATAGATGATTAGTGGTCTGGAGGCTAAAACGTATGATGAACAGTCGCAGAAACTGGGTATGTCTAGTGAGTCTAACCAAGAAAAGACTAGGGGTGACATCATAGCAATCTTCCAATATTTGAGAGGATGTCACAGAACAGGGGGACAACCTAGTCTCCAAAGCATTTGATGGCAAGGCAAGAATTAAACTTATGGAAACTAAGCAAAAACAGATCCAACCTAGAACTAAGGAGAAATTTCCTTAGAGTAAGAACAATTAATCAATGAAGCAAGTTGCCTCCAGTAGTTGTGGGTGCTCCATCACTGGAGGCTTTTAAGAAGAGATTGGGCAGGAATTTGTCTGGAATGGTATAGGGTTTCCTGCTTGAGCTTGGATTAGAAGACCCCCAAGGCCCCTTCCAACTCTGTTATTTGGTAATCTGTATTTGGCATATAGACCAGGGGTGTCAAACTCATGTCGTCACGGCGTCATCACATGATGTATCGGGACTTTTTTCCCCTTCGCTAAGCCGGGTGTGGCCAGCAATCTGGCCTGAGGGCCGGGAGTTTGATAGCCCTGATATAGACATAACATCTGAATCCTTCCTTGAATTATAGGCAGCCCGGGACACTTCTTGGTTTACTGAGCAATTTGAGGATACGAAATACACAAATATGCAGCTAGACCAGAGTTACACTTCACAAGTTCACTTACAGTGTAGTAGTGCTGGTATCAAGGAGGGCTTATTTTTTCCACCTTCTTTGTCTCCTCAATGAACATCTCACGCACACATACACTCATCTCATGGTCTTACTTGCTGAGACATTCAAGTTATGCTGCCCCTTAAATTTCATTCAATACGTTTGTTTTCGATTATTTCACTGTAAGTCCAGCAGGTGTCAGCACCTATCGCAAATCAGACCTGGCTATTCGATAGGAGATCATTAGGCAATCTTAGATTTGGGAGACTAGACTGAGAAGTTGAAGAAACTGGAAGAAGGCAATAGCCAACCAGTTCCACATTGTTGTTTAAGTAACTACATAACCATGCCCATATAATCATCAAGAGTTGAAATTGATTCAAAAGAGCCTTTCCTATTTCAATATGCTCTGCTCAGCATGTATATTCTCAATTATCAGTGTTTTGATCATCAGAAAATGATTATTACTACCATATATAGTATTTTAATTTCCAGTTGGCACATTTTTTTTTCTTACGAGCCCTATAAGCATTTCAGGGAAAGCTGGTGATCAGGATCTCTTGCAGCAATTTATTTTTAACTTCAAAGCAATTACGAAGGCTATTAATTTAATGAGGAAATAGCTCTGTAGGTGGGTTGTGGAGTTAACCCTTTCATTTGACTCTCGTTTCCTGATCTTAATCCTTTCCCCAAAGATATTAATCGCTCTGCTGCAGAGAAAAAAAGGCAAACCACTTCCAATGATTGAAGATCGAAACGCAGATTCATAGCAAATAGCTTTACCTTTGCAAAAGGGTATATTATTCTGGGCTTTTATTGATCACTTCAACCAACTTTCATAACCAGATGCCTTTCAGATATGAAGGCTTAGTGTTTGGGAAATTAATAGAATTTTAGCCCCAACATATCTGGAGTGTACTAAGTTGAGAGCAGCAGTTTACTGAATTTTCCCCCAAAAATGCTAGAACCGAGGGTGCCAAACTTTTCAGTACCCCAAGGCAATTAAATGAATGAGGCATTGTAAAAGGTGCTACATGTTTTACTGTTTTTTAAAAACATAGGAAACTCTGCCGATTTATTTAGGAGGAAATAGTTACAAATCAGAAGTGCTTATTACCTCTGCATGTGAACCTCGGCGAACAGATTTTACCACAATGGCTTTGTTCTTTTCTTCTATATCAAATCCATAGTCATCCTCTTCTGGGAGAACCTTGGAACAACATTAAAAAATAAAATCTTTAACACACAAGGTTTTTTTTTTTTTTTGCAAAAATAATAATAATAATAATCTATTTGGCTCCAAATAGTTTTGCTATTCCAATTCTTTCTTCCAAACTTCAACATCAACTAAAAACAAAATATTGTTCCTTTCTTTCCATTACTTTCCATTACAAAATCAGTAAACTAAAAACTAAACTAAATTAAAAGAGGAGAATCGTATTTTTCTTTAGCCTTTAATGATACAGTTTTACTTATTTTTTTTCCTGAATGATGGAGATCTTTTTACTGAAGTGATTATTTGTTAAGAAAAGCTGCATCCATACTAGTAGAAAGGCAGAGTTTCTTGTTTCAGCTCAGTATGTATAATTGATGCCTTCAAGACAGTGACTGGCATACAGAGATGCTGAGAGCTAAACTAATAGTAGGCATGATAATTTCATGTTTGTACAGGGTCTTAATCAAATTAAGGATTAGGATGGTTCTTAAGCCAAATTATATTAGAAAACATTACTCCCTGCAAAAGCCTTTTTTTTTAGCTCTTTGGCCGAAGGGCTGTTCTTCCCTGGTAATTAATTACAGGTATTCTCACTTAACAACCATTTATTAGCAACTGTTCAAAATTACAATGATGCTGAACAAATGGTAGTTACTAGCTGTTAAATTCTATAGCAGAGATGTCAAAACTGGCAGCCCATGGGCCAGCTGTGTCACACACAGGCCACGCTCAGCTCCGCGAAGGGGAAAAAATTGCAAAACATCACGTGACGGCAACGTAATGCCGCGAGTTTGACACCCATGTTCTAGAGTCAGTTGGATCTATTGAGAAAATTTATCAACTTGATTTTTATTTGGGAAGATTTCAGAATTGTTTGAAAATGCACCAAATGATTTTTTTGGGTTCTTTTTCCTAAGTTATAATTCAACAGAATTCATGTGGCTAACCCTCAGCAAACATGCATTGTTGGGATGCTAACCAAAGCAAATTATTTATAAATATGATATACTGATGATGTACTTAATACAAAACAATTTCGGCATAAATAACCTTTGATTTTAAACTCCTTTCAAATCCAAAACAGAGTTCCACAAAGTTAGTATTAAATGTAATCTCAGCTCATTAATGCAAATAAGATTCATAGGATAGCCCTCACCTTATGGAAAATATCCATTCAGTTTTTTTTCTTAGAGGGATATGCAGTTGAAAATCTCTCTCTAGCAGAGCCGAGAGATGAGGTTTTTGTATTCACAACAGATTAGCTGGCACACAATGTGTCAGAATTACAAGGTTTTTGGTTAGAATTGAATGCATTTGTCTGGATTTATTTTTCTTACCAGCAGACTTTTAGCTAAGATGTTTTCAATAAGCTTGAAGTCATTTCGCAGAGGCTTGCTTTTCGAATTTGTACCTTCCATCTCCTCATCAGCATGAAAACGGAAGTATTGAGACTCATCTCTGAATTCACTCTTCTCCAGTACTTGAGACCAAAAAGTGGGAAGCAGGAAAACATGCCATTACTTTCATAAATCTATATGAATCTACAAGTACAGTCACAGTCTTAAATTAATGTCAGCCATTGCAGTCTTATATATAGCTATATATGGTTCCCAAAGAGTCCTTAATGTCCTCCTTAAATGTCTGGGGTTGGGTGCTAAACTTTGGGTTATGTCCATGAATGGGGTCATTTTTCACTGAAAGGCATTACGTTACATCCTGAGATAACTCTCCAAAAAAGCTTTCTTAGAAGCATGTGCTTTGTCCTATCTGGATGGGGGGAAAAAAATCAAATCAAATTAACAATGTTTCTTTCTGGAAAATAGACAATTGACACTGTAGTTACAGAGAAAACCCCAGTGTGAAATTAACAGGATTCCTCCAACATAAACACAATGTTCAAAGCAAGTTTTTGGCTTAAATCAGTTCCTTCCCTTTCCTTATCTCTCTCCCCATTTTCAAACTCTATAAATTGATGGTTTGTGTCCTGCTAGCCCCCAATGAGAAAACGTTGTTCTCTTTGCATCATGTCTGACACTGTGTCCCTGCAGCTAGCCAGGAGCCTGGTTTTCACACTGCTGACACAGAATCTAAAATATCCAAGGGAGGACACAAAACAACGGCTGCTTTTCATCCATTGCTTGGAAAAATTCCAATTGGTAAACATAGGTCCATTGTGAGGCTTCCAAAGACTAGCCCATTCCATGAAAAACTGAAAATGGACATAGTGCTAAATTTACTCCTCAGCTGCAGCTCTTCTCCCTCAACACTTCTAAAGTCATTTACTTGTCTGAAATGCATCAACCCAGTTTGAATGTGGAGGTCATATACTAATAGCTTCAGAAATAGTATTATCTATGAAAGATATATAAAAAGGAATGAGCAGATGCATTGCTTATCACCAGTGGTGGGATTCAAGTAATTTAACAACCGGTTCTCTGCCCTAATGATTTCTTCCAACAACCAGTTTGCCAAACTGCTCAGAAAGTTAACAACCGGTTCTCCCGAAGTGGTGAGAACTGGCTGAATCCCACCACTACTTATCACCCATTTTTATAGTTTACTCAGATTTGCTGAACTGGTCCTAACAACATTCCTGTATCATATAGGGAGAGTCAGTTTGGTGTAGTGGTTATAGACACTGGGCCTGAAACTACGTGTTCTAATCCTGCCTTAGATATGAAGCTAACTGGGTGACTTTGGGCCAGTCACTCTCTCATAGACCTAAGGAGACATCAATAGAAAACCACTTCTGAAAAACATTGCAAGAAGTCCACTTGCTTTTTGGAAAAACACCTTTGGGACAACCATGACCGGAATGATTGAGACTCTCCATAGACATATTGCAAGAAAACGGCATAGACTTGTCAAAATTGCCATTTGGTTGCCAAGGGTTTGACTTGAAGGCACAAAAATAAGTAACACATTGCCCCTTCTTGCAGTTATTTCATTAGACATTCCATATTGACATAATAGCAGCCTTTCCAAAGCCAGACAAATGTTGAACTAAAAGGTAAAGGTTCCCCTCGCACATATGTGCTAGTCGTTCATGACTCTAGGGGGAGGTGCTCATCTCCGTTTCTAAGCCGAAGAGCCAGCGCTGTCCGAAGACGTCTCCGTGGTCATGTGGCCAGCATGACTAAATGCCAAAGGTACATGGAACACTGTTACTTTCCCACCACAGAGGGTCTCTTTTTTTCTACTTACATTTTTACATGCTTTCGAACTGCTAGGTTGGCAGAAACTGGGACAAGTAACGGGAGCTCACTCCATTACACGGCACTAGGGATTCAAACCACTGAACTGCCGACCTTTCAATCGACAACTCAGCGTCTTAGCTACTGAGCCACCGCGTCTATTACTGTCTTATCCTTAGACTACCACTATCTTAGTAATATCTTACACTATCACTGTCCTAATCCTTAGACCTTCAAATTATGGGGACTATAATCTAACTCCTCTTATGGTAAATCACAAGAGGATGACATAGAAAATAGGCCCTAATTATTTTCTCTATTTCTCATGTTCAGCAATGAATATGGGTGCTCAGTCATCCCCAACAGTACCATCAATAAGCTTGAGAAAAACCTGAAGTCTGAATAAATGAAAAATAATACGTGGATGGTGGAGCAGGGAGTCCAAAACAACCTAATGAGGGAAATGGAACTGAACTTAAACAAAGGACAGAGAAGGTTGTTTCCCAGCATTCAAGCCCAGCACCAGTTAAATGGTAATGTCCACATCCCCTGCAAGGCCCTGTTTATATCTATTTTGATGCCTTAAAATCTTTAGGACAGGTATCCATGTAGCCCCTCTGCACTTTATTCCTGCTATTATCAATACAGGGATGGCTGCACATGTTGTGAGAGTAGAGGAGATGATTCACCAGAAGGTCTGCCAGCACCTTTGATAAACTAGGTTACACAGCATAAATTGGAAATATCCCTGCCTAAGGCCATAGATGAAAGCTGGAAACTGGATCAGTGGTCTCATAACCTCAAAAATAATGTAAGTGGTCATCTCATTAATAAAATGCAGTTCTTTGGGGGAAGGCCCTTTGGTTTATTATTAAAATATACATATGGCATGCTGCGTAAAGCCATGCTTATGAAGTATCTTTGCTAATTCAAAAAGAACATTGTAAGAGCATAAATGCCACTTTGTTCAAGAGGAGCTTCAAAGAATTTGGCTTTCTAGAAAATGCTCTCTGTATTTCTTAAATCCATTTCTTTTCCCTATTTTTCCTTCAAAAGTCCAGAATACAATAGTTATCGGGACAAGAATACAAAGAGAAGTGGAAAATAAATTACATTAATTAAAGCTGCCTGAAAAGATGCCAGAATAATCTGAGGCCATTGTGTCTTCCTGTAGTTCTACTTTATTGCATAGCAAACAAAGAAAAGAAAGACTGTGATGTGTGTGGAAGAATTGCCTTTCATTTCATGGAGCCTTTGCTGCTCACTGAAAAACATCAGTATACAGAGAAACCTTGGAAATAAAATCCAAGTTGGATATACTTATCTTATCTAATAATATCCCTACGAGTTTGTGTTCTGGGAGGGTTATGCTACTTATTGTTTATATTTTTAATTATTTTTAAAAATATTTTTAAGGATAAGAAAAAGTGAACATAAGCAAGCAAAAGAAGAAAAAAAGAAAAAAATGATTAATAAAAATACTATCTATAAGGAATTATAGCACCAGATTATACAGTTAGTGCTCAGGACATGTTAGTGCTCAGGTGGTGAGACATTAACAATAAAAAACAAAGTACATTAAATTATTTTAACGATGTAAGGATTTTGATCTGAGCTGGATGAGACAAGTGTATCAAATGGGCAGCTAATATGAATTTACTAAATATGTTAAATATACAAAAGAAAAAACTACTAAACATTACTTAATATTAGTTTCTAACTTCCCTTTGTTGTAGTCTATGTAGAATAGAATAGAATAGAATAGAATAGAATAGAATAGAATAGAATAGAATAGAATAGAATAGAATAGAATAGAATAGAATAGAATAGAATAGAATAGAATAGAACAGAACAGGTTTATTGGCCAAATGTGATCTCTAATGCTTATAGACTTTTAATTTTTTTGTGTTTCCGATTTCAATTCTTTTTTCCTTTAAAACCATATTTTAAATATTTATATTTGCTTTGCTGCAAAATATACAGCAGTTATGGAAGTTAATCTTCCTTAAATAGGGTTAGACTTCTATTATGAATGTAGGTTGCTACTTTTCCCATTACTTTGTACTCTCAAAGTTTAAGTTCTAGTCTGATATCTTTGGTAATGCACCTCTTTTTAAATGTGCTTAATTTGTCCTTGCACATTGATACTGTAGCTGTTTCAGAATTATTTCTCAAACAAAATAATCAACAAATGGACTGTTTGCCTTCTATCACAACTATTCACACATCTTCACAGATTGGACTGGGTTCACACAAAGCCATATGTTGGTTAACCATCATTTACTTAACCTCAGTTGGCAGGGCTTGAAAAGCACATTAAGTTATAAAATGTGGTTTACATACCACAAAGGCTGGGTTCATGCAATATATAAAGCCAAAGCTAAATGAATCATATTATAGCTGAGCTAATCCTCTCTTCTCTTATTGCTCTCTTCTGTACAAAATCCATTTAACATACAAGGATTTTCATTTTCTTTCCTTGATTGTCTTGCCTCACTTTCTTGCTGATTTGTGACCTGCACACATCCAGACAGACAGACAGACGGAATAGGAAGTGAGGGAATATAATTCCAATCCTCAGTGTTACAATTCTTCCTTGTCGTTGACTCTATAGAATGAAACATCTGAATTGTAATTTATTTGCAAATATATTTCTTACCAGGGAAATCTAGCATTTGCAGACTGATTTGTGAAGAACTGATGGGTAAAGGTCTTTCTTTAAGTTTGTTCCAAACATCCAATTTTACAAAAGAAATACTTTTCCATCACTGGATAGGGTGAGATTCTATGCTGCTTCTGTCTCCTACTTTTGAGTAACTAAACCTAGAATTTAGATTACACCTGCTTCCCTCACTAGGAGACACCCACTGACTCCACCAAGTTTAAACTATGACCACTTCTGCTTTTCAAATGTAGCTCTCATCCTAAATTGGGATGAAAAAGATTCTTTACCAGAATTTTACTATTTTTATACAGAAGGAAAGCAACTAGAACTGGGCTTGTCTGTTGCCTAACAGTCCGGTTTAGTAGCTATCGAAAGCAAATATTATCTTGAAAATATATTGGGAAAAAGATCGTGATTCCAGGAGATGTAATCCAGAGTGTGCTTGATTAAAAAAAAGTCTGTCATAAAACTGACAACGTTTGTTGGTTAAAGAAACAAAGTTAAATCCTTGTTAATTGGTTAGGATAAGGAGGAATTAACGGCTTACCATGATGCATAAAACCATTGTTACAGAGCCCGACTCCCAGTGCCACAGCATCCTCTCTGGTCTGACAGTCTCCCTAGTAACAAGAAAAGATATACCCTGGGCAAATCGTAATTCAAACAATCCTACCACAACTAGATCCCAGTTCCCAGATGAACAGAGCAGTCTTTACAAAGAAACAGTAGAAGTAATTAAAGCAGGACTCCCTTTACTTAAATCCCATTCACTCCTAAATATAGTACCTTTTGTCTTCCTCAAGCTTTGAGAGGACAAAGACCAGAATCTCATAAAGGAGCTGTTTTTAACAGTACACAGTTGCAGCCAGTTGTCTCTACGAAGAAGCTTTCTTTTACTAGCAATATAATCAAAGCCATCTATAGCTGGCTTTGATTTATACATGCTATAAAATATCAGAATAAGAGGCAGCAGAATCTATTGAAGGATAATGATTCCTTACTTAAGAGTTCTCAAACATCAGTTTTAATAGGGTATAACTACAATAACATATGAAATATTGTGCCTGTGTGCCCCATGAAAAACAGCTGCTTAAAATAATGCATGTAGTCATATGATTTCATTGTATTCAGGGTAATATTTCTAGCAATGATGTAATAGGTGTTTTTGGCTGACAAGAAGAAAGCGGAAGAAAAAAAAAACACATTTATTTTGGTGCCAGATCCCCATTTTATCTGCTCAACCAGTTGTGTGGGTGGCCACTTGGAATGGAACTATGTAGGCTCAGTTCCATATGGCAAGCAGCTCACATGAGCCTCTCCAACAAGAATTGGGCAATTTTAAGTTTATTAGTGTAGTTTCCTCTCTTTACCAAAAGATAACTCCCACTGGAATATGTTTCCCCTCTGTTCCACTTGAACTTGAAGATACTTTCTCATTCCTCAATCATACCAGAAACAATGCTCATGGATACTGCATAGTTGCAGTGTTTTTTTTTTTAAATTTGATTTATATGCCGCCCTTCTCCGGAGACTCAGGGCGGCTTACAATGTGTTAAGCAATAGCCTTCATACTTTTGTATATTTATACAAAGTCAGCTTATTGCCCCCACAAACTGGATCCTCATTTCACCTACCTTAGAAAGGATGGAAGGCTGAGTCAACCTTGAGCCTTGGAGAGATTCGAACCAGCAGTAAATTGCAGGCAGCTGTGTTAATAACAGGGTGCGTAACCACTGTACTATCAAGGCTCTATCCTGGCCCACTCTAAAATCCACAATTTCTTATTGGAACAATCAGTAACATAGATATTCATAAGTACTGTATTTTTCCGTGTATAAGATGCTCCTTTTTCTTAAAACTATTTACTTAAAAATGGAGGGGCGTCTTATACACCGGGGGCAGGGGGGAGGGGGGCAAGAGGAGAACCGTGGTTGCGAAACTGCTGATACCATATCTCTGCAAACTAGCCTCACGAGTGAAACTTCCGATTGCAGAGACAAGCTAACAGGTTTCCTCCAATCATGAGCCTTATGTAACTGATGTCAGCTGATGCTGCGGAAAGCATGTAGTCAGTGCCCAGATGCGACAGACAGCGGTAATGTTGGAGCGTTCTGAGCCCATAAAAATGTCAGAAAACAAACAAACAAAAAATACCGGTAACAGCAAGCAAATGTTTTACTCTGCAAAATAAATGTCTTCTATTTAATGTTTAAAATATTGATTTCTGAATTTTGGGTATGAAAAGTGGAGGGTGTCCTATACATGGGGGCGTCTTATAGATGGAAAAATACGGTATGTTGCCCTTGGCTTAAAGTCCCTTCCTACCTTGGACTCCTAAATCAAACTAATCTATGGTTTGGAGGGAAGGCTCAGTTATGAGTTTTAAAAATTCCTTTCTTTTCATTAGAGAACTTTGCCCAGCAAAGTTAATATAGAAAGGAACAAAGGAGGGAAGATGGATAACTCTGTCTGCTAAGCAAAGGGTTGGAATACACAGCACTTCTGATCTACTTCCTGGTCTATACATGGACAAATCTCCATGGTTTCCAACTATATACATGCAGGATAAATTATGGCCAGGAACTTTCAATAGCAATAGGATAAAGTAGATTCATTTGGCTTAGCAACTCATTCATACCCAGGACAATAAACCAAGCAAGACAAAGACTGGGCCTTGTGAAAACTACTAAACAGACCTTTAGTAAATCTAGAGTACATAATAGTTTTAAGATGACACTATTATGTGCACCAAACCTCTCAATTAGCTGTTATAATTATCAATACTCTTTCTAGCTTTTTCCTTATCTTACGATCTCAGAAAAAGAATGGTAAAATAAGACTTTCGTTTTGCTTACCTTTTGTCTCTAAAGTAGTTGCTTTGCCCTGTGCTCTTTGTTTCCTTTTTCATTCTGCACCAGGATGAAAAAGGAAACAAAACAACTTGATGCCTTCCATCTCTGTTTTTATCCCTGGGTGTTGCCTCAAACATAAGGTACTAATTGGAAATGAATAGCAAAACTTTTAATGAAAGGCAATATCCAGCACTAGGTACCTTGTAGCAGCTATGGATGACAGGGCCAACAGATCAGGGCTGAAAAAATTGGGCATTCACTAGATCCTGGCTGAGGAATTCTGGGAGTTGAGGTCCACAACTCTTAAAGTTGCCATGGTTGGAGACCCCTGCACTAGATGACAACAGAGCTATCTGTATCTCTTTGATGTTGAAGAGTCATCTGGGTTTCTGCAGCTCAAATCTAGAAAATCTAATACAGAGTTTCTCAACTTTGGCAACTTGAAAATATACGGACTTCAAGTCCCAGAATTCCCCAACCAACGTGGAATTCTTCATGTTGCCAATGTTGAGAAACACTTCTCGAGACTTGGGTTCAGTTTCAGAAACTGCTTTAACCTGTGACTGGGTTGCACAATTTAGGCAATATGTATACAGCAGTTTCAAACTATTTTTAATTTAGATCAACCACACACTATCAGTGCAGAATAAGCTTTTTTCCTTTTTTTTTAATGGGCAAAATGTACAGAGCTGGAAATGCTGATCAAGACTATTTCACAACTTTTTAATTGCAATATTATTTACATGCCCTAATATGCCCCTTTCCCATTTTAACATCTTGCCACATGACTTCTTTACTTAGAAAATTATTACAGTGAACTTATAACTGCTACCATCTAATTTTACCCCCAGATGAGTTCTAAAGTGACATCTGTTTGACACTGCTCTTAAGCTAGCCTTTGGGAATTTCTGTAAACTTTGTTTACAGAAATAGCATATAAAAACACATGACTAACAATGCAACTTAGATTCGCCCCTTGCAAAACAGTAACATTGAAGTCAAGAGTTGACTAAATCTGTAACTTCTCAAAAGCTCTCATTGGAGATAAAATACAAATGGAAAAAGAATGCCCATAATAAAATAGGAAGACCACTTCTCGATGTTCAGATAAAGAAATTTGCATGGTTGATATCTAAGCATAAATGGAAGCCAAACCAGGCCTACCTCTGGTATCCTAACATAGGATTAAAGGGGACAATTTGTTCCAGACCACAAGAAATTATTCTGCAATACAAAGCTATTTAAACTGTATTTTGATAAGAGATCTGACATTTTTCTTTCACAAGAGCACTTTCTGGATATCAGTTGTATTTGGATTCATATCTTGTTTGTAAGCTTCTCAAAGGCTTCCAGGTAGTCAGTGTCAGCACAGGGTATTAAAGGACTAGAATCTCAATCTTAAATCTTTTTATTAAAAGCATAGGTTGTCAAAATCAAGTCCATGCAGTATCAGTGGAATAATAAGACACCTGGGAATTATTTTAGAATTGTAATGTGCCCACCTAGCAGAGGTGAAATGCTCCCAGTTCAGACCCGATCGCCCGATCCGGTAGTGATGGCGGCAGGTGGTTCGGAGAACTGGTAGCAAAAATCCCTGTCCGCCCCCCTCACCCCCAACATGCCCAGCTGAGCCGCACGATCATCAGATGCTTTTTTTTTTAACTTTTAAAAGTATTTTTCTACAACCTCTTCCGATGAAAAAATGCTTTTAAAAGTTAAAAAAAAAAAAGCCTCTGATCATTGCGCGGCTCAGCTGGGATCGTCATAGGCTTTTTAAAGCATTTTTTTCTGCAACCTCTTGGCCAAAGAGGTGGTTTAAAAAAATGCTTTGAAAAATCTCTGACGATCCCAGCTGAGTTGCCTAATTGGCAGAGAGGCATTTTTTAAAAAGCCTCTCTGACGATCCCAGCTGAGTTGCCTGATCGGCAGAGGCTTTTCAAAGCATTAGAAAAAATGGTTTGAAAAGTTAAAAAAAAAAAGTTGGCCATGCCCACCCAGTCACATTAATCCCCCCCACCAAGCCACGCCCACAGAACTGGTAGTAACAAATTTTACATTTCACCCCTGCCATCTAGATTGTTTGTTTAAAGAATGTAGTTATTAGAACATAAAAAGTTAAAATCTGGAAAATCCTTATTTCATCTCCAGTTTGATAAATTCCATATTTATAATATCAAAGAAGTCCTTCAGGTTGGACTCCAAAGGCTCCAACAGTGTGCGGAATAGTTTTATGGAATAACATTGCAAAATGTGAAAGAGTTGAGGCTGAACCCAAAAAAGAAGAGAAACATTAATATTTTTATGATCTCGTTACCTGAGCAATCAACCAATCCACTAGTTTATTTGCTGGGATCACTGATTTGTATGTCTTCAAGTGATAATCTCTATCTCTATGTCAGAAAAGAAAATTAGAAGGTAGTTAAAAATTATGGTTGGCCAAACACATTTTTAAAAAGTCAATGCCACATTTTAACCTGGGAAAGAATTGATAGAAAGGAAACCACTTTTCTCTAGATTTTCTGCAGTTTATAGTTTAAATATTTGATTGCACATTGTAAACAGGGGAGGGATAGCCTGGAATGACAGGAAGAAGAGCTGCTACCAAGGAAACTGTCAGATAAAAGAGGCTTGAGCCCAGGCCAACATAGTAAAATAGTGTCTCAGACAAACTGGCTTGTTAGTTCATAGGAAAATAATGGGCGGGAGGAGGGAAGCACATTTAGATTTGCAAGATTCTGTTACTATTGCTGTTACAATTAAAGTGGTTCTGATCCACAGAACATGGATTTCTGAATCTGGTCTACCCTGAAGGGCTGATACAGCCTTATCAAATCTAGTCTCCTCTACATTATGGGACTGTAATTCCCAGAATTCCATCAGACCACACTGGTTGGCAATTCTTAAAGTGACAAGCGTATTATATCTGGTAGCTACTAAATTATAAAATACTTCTATATTATCAATAAATTTAATTATGGCAGTTCTTTTGAACTAGCCAGAGGGAGTCAAATTTAACCTAAAGCTCCTTTAAGAACATATCTCTCAAACCTTATCATAATTTCCATCAGTCTTATACATATCACCTCTCATTTTATTATAAAATTCTTTGAAACAGAAATTTTATGTATGTTTGCTATACTTTTATTATGTGTCATCAGAAAGCTATAAATCTCTTTAGGGAACCAATCATATTGGAATTATCCCCAATCATGTTTTACCTCATTTTCCATTCATCTTTCCAAAATTGGCAATGATAATACCAAGTGAGTTTTGGTTGCTAATTATGAGATCCATTTGTCACAGTCCAATTAAACTGATTTATTGCTAATTACTGGTATGCCTATGTTCAGGAATCTTCTCAATTAATGGTTAGCACCTGCTTGAAGTGAGATAAGAGTCAAAAGAATTCAAGGGAAATTGAACTTAGTTCGCTTGTGGCTACATAAGGATTCTAGGCTGATCCCTCTTTTAATTCCGTCCTCAGATTCTGCCACTCATTCTCCTATACTAATGCTGTTGAATCTGAGGTCATCAAAATGCCACCACTAATTCCATGCATCAGGGTCAGTTCACTTCCTTGATTAATTGACTATTTCTTTTTGTTTGACTTTCAAATTATTTTTTAAATGAATGGCTGAAGCACAAATATAGGCAACACACACATTCATTTACACATTTTAAAGCATCACTTCCCCTTTCTTAGAATTCTGTTGTCCCCTAGGAGACAATTTTCAATTTTTTTTTTATTTTTTTTTTTATTTAATTTAATGCCGCCCTTCTCCGGAGACTCAGGGCGGCTTACAATGTGCTAAGCAATTAAGCAGAACTATGGTTTATCAGATGCTTCTATGCACCAAAATGTACTAACATGACAAGGAACGGTCATTTAAGTTACTGCATTCTAGGAAAATTGAGATGCTACGGGTCAGCTTCAGAAACTGAGATTCCAATCCCCTTTCATTACTTCGTGTAACCAGTGATTTATTCTGAAACATATAGTAGTCTGTTATTTAACCAGTAATGATCATCTGAAAGCTAAAACAGGCAATCATCCAATGATATTTCAGTATACCGAAAAGATCAGATTGTGTTAAAACATACAATGATATTTTAATTATAAAACATATGATTAAACATTAAGCTAAAATTATTTTCCAGTTCGCTTGCTCATTGATGTAATTCTAAACTGCATATTTGTTCTTCCTCCTAAGAGAATCTTAGGCTACAATTTTAAGAATAATTATTAAAATACCTTTCAAGAAACACAACTAGGGATAAGTTATCTTTAGAAAATTATACTATGAGACAATATAGTAGAACACGATGTCACACACTCTTAACTAACTGAAAACATAGTTAAGAAGGAATACCAAGTTATCCTAAACAGACGGCAATTTATTTCTGGTTCAATAACAAAAGGGAGAAAACTCCAAATGATATGAGATTGTATGAAGATCTTAAAATAATGAACTTACTTTATCACTGGTGTGTACAGGCTGTGCAGACGACAATAGAGCCTTACACCCTACAAAGAAAAACAATTGACAAGGTTGCAGTCTAAAATACAGGTTAAAATAGTATCTAAAACACGTACAGAAGAAACCTGAGTAACCCTCTGAGGGTTGCTGAGGGACTTATACTATAACACTTCACCCTCTGAGTTAAAATAAAGAGAAAAAATTAAGTGAAAAACGTTTTACTTATTTCACAATTTCTTGGAACTAGAATATTTTAAAGCAACTATTTTAATTCTCCCAATTGACACTACACTAATTATGTCTGGTCTTCCACTCAACTGTATTTGAATAGACAATGAAATCTATTTGGCTGTGAATCATGCTATAATCATCAATTATAATAATAGTAGCAATCACAAAAAACAAAGTCCTGCAAATAGAAGTAGAATGACTATGGCAAAAGAAAGCAAAGATAGTACTAATACTAATAGGCATTTTGTGCGCAATTCCAAAATATCTGGAACCCCACTTGAACATTATCTGCATTGACAAAATCGGCATCAGTCTATTGCAAAACACCTTTAATATCATCAAACAACATCTGCATATCACAGGTCATGGGGAAGGATGCCATAGGTGGATAAAAATGCTAAATCCAATTGAAACATCTGGCTGATAATATTTTATATACCCCATATTTCTACAGAAAATGCAGTTTGAAAGTATTGATGTGGGGATAAGGAAAATAATTCTTTACAATATAACAGACAAAGAAAATGTTATCAACAATGTAAAATAAATTCTAGAAAGCTGAAATCTCTTATATTGTTAAGCCAACGCATGCTTTTCCCACAACTTTAGCAACAAAACCAAAAATACCTTAGACATGATGTCTTCTAATTCACTCCGTGGCTTATATGTCCCATCATCATAACGAAATCGGTACATCACCTGTTCGTTTTTGAAGTGGTGCTTATCTGAAACTGAACCATCAAGAATAATAAACAACTTTTGTTTTCCATTTTCTAGCATGAAGTCCTCCAAATCCATGATTTGTTGAACAAGATTTGGTTACTATAAAATAATGCAGTTCTCAATTAATGATGGTAATAGGGACTGGAATTTCCATCACTAAAGTGATGTTTTCATAACGTGCAACACTACATAACCATCCTGCTTAGCAGTGGCAGTATCTGGAGTCCCTGTTTACCATTGTTAAGTGAGGACTGCATGAATAATTAAGGAAGGATCTCACAGGAATGCAATTTTTGACTTCCTGCCAGTTTCCCCATTGACTTTGCTTGTGAGGCGCTAGGAAGAAAGATCACAAATCATGATTATGTAATTATGGGACACTGCAACAGTCAGAAATCCAGGCTAGTTGTCAAGTGCCTGCATCATAATCACATGACTGTGGGGAAACTGTGCTGGCTAGAACTTAAAGGACTGGTCCTAACCACCACTCATTCAGTGACATCACAAGTTTGATGGGACGATGATGAATGGGTGATCATTAAATGAGGACCACCTATGCACAAACACAAAATATTGTATTAAATGGTAGTTCTTTCTTAGCAAAACATGTTTCTACTTGCACAGATCATTGCATCTACACCCAACTGTTCACATCCTTGGGGAATAGTACTAGAAGTATACTTGCTAAATTTTCTGTAGCCAAGATAAAAGTGATATTAGTAATTTGTAAAGAAAATAATAAAATTGCTCTCCTTTCATATATTTAACAATTTACTTTTCTGCTTTTTCTCTCATATTACATGTTACAATTTAGAAACAACACAAACATCCAACTGGAGACCACAGCCAATGTTTTCTAGATGTAAAAAGTAAGGAGGTTGCCCTTGATGGAAATATGTGGGAATCATTACTTAGGCAAAAAGGGCTGGAATATTTTTAAAATCCAGATCAAGATAACCTACGTTACACAGGCAGATGCCTCCCTAATTCACTGAAGTATAAGAAAGAGGAGGAGATACAGCATTGCCAGACCTGCAAAATTCTGTTATAGCTAATCTCAATAAAAGCAGTTTTAGCTTTTATGAGGAGTTGATTTCCTGTTCTGATCTACTTAGTGGGCTTGACACTAGATTGCCCTGGGGGATCAGACAGTGTACTTTTGCATTAAGGTAAAGCCATTACTGGATATAAGCCAATAGCTAATAGCAATGGGATCGCAGCTTAGTGGTAAAGCACACGGTTTTTGTGTGAAAAGATTAAGATCCAAACTCTGCAATTTTCACTTAGAAAACAATCAGAGATATAAAGTATGAGGAAGATTTTGCCATGAAAATCTATAACAAAGGGCAAGCAGGGACAAATGACAATATTCATATGATAATGTAATAGTGCAAATGCTATAAGTTATGCTAGTGGTGTAATAGCAGTTGTATATATCGAGATTTTGCTTCACTGCTAAGACACTGTTGCAGTCTCTTAGCTGAAGACACTGGATTTTTCATTGCTGGGAACCCTGGAGAGCTCCTATCAACAATACCAGCCTACACTGACAAATAATAGCTTCCTGCGATATTGCAGTATCTTTCAAACTCTTTAAAATGGCATTGAATTAGCTTGAGAGGTGCCTTTCCATGAAGGGCTGACAGAGATCATCAGTTAAATAGTTCTTCATTATTATGACTATTACATATAATATGAAGATGAATTGTATCAAAGAAGCAACAACTTTGTTCATATTGTCATGCCAAGTGTCTGCTGTAGCAGAAGGAGATTATTCAATAGTATATCTTTATGTGATTACATAATTACAGCTATAACGTCTTTTTCCCCATTACATTGCCTAAATGAAGGGCTAGATTCTAATTATTTTCTGTGCTCAATATTTCATCACAGCATACTTGAAAACTGAGTGCACTGAACACTCAAGAACTGATGCTGTCTGTTCCAGGACTAAAGAAATAGATCTTCTCAGGATTTTAATTTATGAAAGTATCATAGAATAGAATAGAATAGAATAGAATAGAATAGAATAGAATAGAATAGAATAGAATAGAATAGAATAGAATAGAATAGAATAGAATAGAACAGAACAGAACAGAACAGAATTCTTTATTGGCCAAGTGTGATTGGACACACAAGGAATTTGTCTTGGTGCATACGCTCTCAGTGTACATAAAAGAAAAGATACATTAAGAATCATAAGGTACAACACTTAATGATAATCATAGGTTACAAATAAGCAATTGAATTATACTAGGAAACAATCAATATAAATTGTAAGCATACAGCAACAAGTTACAGTCATACAGTCATAAGTGGGACGAGATGGGTGATAGGAACAATGAGAAGATTAATAGTAATAGTAATGCAGACTTAGTGAATAGTTTGACATTGTTGAAGGAATTATTTGTTTAGCAGAGCGATGGCATTCGGGAAAAAACTGTACTATTGTCTACTAACACTGTTAGAAAAAACATTTCTGGTGTACTAATACAAAGAAATTATCAAAAATGTCAGTCAAATTGAATAGAAGAATTCCCCCATTAAAATTTGTTTCAGGGAGTTTGCATAGGAATTAAGACAAGTCAACTTCCTTAGGAAGAAAATGCCTCCTTACTTTGAAGTTAATTTTCCAGCTTTGAACACCTGAAGGATGCAATAGGAAACCCTACTGCTTAAATAAGAAACTGATACTGTTATTGGGAAGCAGCAGGAGAAAAACAAGTCCTGGGTCTCATTGTTGAAGGAGAATATCCTGCAAACCACTGGAGAGTTATTTCACACACTAGAAACAGATTTTGATTATGCTACCCATGGGCATTCTGAGAGGAAAAACAAATTATGGCTCTGTGAACAAATGCATCTGTTCAACATATTCATTTGCTCAATGACACATCTTGATGTGTATGTAAACATCTGCTTCTTAGATCTAAAAATACGTAACCCGCAAGATGTGAGCAATTTATTACAATGGTTGATCAGTACAGGAAACAAAGGGGAAAAAATTGTACAGTTTGAAGCCTTAGGTATATCCTATTATTTTACTTTGCCATAAAATTTTACCACTCTATCTAAAAACACATGAAGAGATCAGTGAGACTGGTTTTTTTTTTAATTTTGCGATCCCCATGTCAAAATATGAGAGTAATCACAAAAAAGACTTTGATTGATCCACGTAAGCTTTGGGCAATACTAAAGTAGATTGAAGTCATCTTGGATGATGCACTTCAGCACAGTTATTAGCATTTTGTCACAAGCACAAATACTCTTGTCCCTCAGTTTGCCACATGCTTGTCCAATGGTTAAAGATTACCACTTGGGAAGTAAATGTTTGATTCAATATCGCACAAACTAGACTTGAAGAGATTATCACAACTGCTTACCTGGAAGTAACTTCTACTGCATTTCTTCTACATACATACATACATACATACATACATACATACATACATACATACATAATACTATATACTATATACACAACACACACATACATACACACACACACACATAGTCTTTTGTTCCTATTTTTGTGATAAACTCCATGAGACACAATGTAATTTACTACTGAAGAATATACATAAAGAACTACAATGCCAAATGCATTGTTCTATTTTGCAATCTAAAAGAGAAGTTTAACCTTAAAGTTTATCTTAAATTACAGTTTACTTTAAATTACAGAAAACTATTAAAAATAATATTTTATTTATTTACTTATTTATCATATTTAGACACTGGTCATCTCCATTATAGAACCACTCTGATACTTCAATACCATCTATAAATATATATATATATATATATTTCTAACTTTATGAGCCACTAATAGTGAATCATCATTGTAAAAGTGTAAACCTCTCCCTCTCTTCATCTTGGTTTCCAGTTTAGAAACATAGAGATGAGTCTTGTAATCTTGAGATATGTAATATCTCATCATTGGAATTTATTTAACCATTGCAAATTTAGGGGCACGATGGGTCAGCGGTTAAAGACACTGAGCTTGTCAGCTGACAGTCCAGGTTTGAGACCGGAGCCCTGAGCAACAGGGTGAACTCCCATTACTTGCCTCAGCTCCTGCCCAATGAGCAGTTCAAAAGCATGCAAATGCAAGTAAATAAATAGGCACCACTTTGGTGGGAATTTAACAGTGTTCTGTGTGCTTTGGCATATAATCATGCTGGCCACATGATCACAGAAATGTCTTTGGCTAATGCTGACTCCCTCGACTAAGAAACAGAGATGAGCACCGCCCCCTAGAATCGGACACCACTGGACAGGGGAAACTTTTACCTCAACCTTTTTGTAGCATAACTGGCCCTGGTTTGTTTTAGGAACTCTTTCAAATACACACATATTTATGTTGGCCACAAATTTATAGTATTATATTATTTCTGGAAACTATAGTATATGAAAAGCAATCTATAAAAATGTTAAAATAAGCTCCTCCAATTAGGGAGCCTCCCAAAGTTCTGATTGAAAGATTAGCTTTAGTACATATTTGGCTTCTTTTATGCTTCTTTTAACTTAATTTAACATTATTACATCTGATGTAATTTTATACTAAACTACAAAATACTCACCATGATGGATGATGCCATTCTCCAATAGAGCTTGTCCCAGATTGACCCCTTCTTCTGGTTTGCTTATCTCCCCAATTTCTTTCAACCAAGAAACGAGCTCACTGGAAAGAAAAAGAAAAGCAGTTTAATGAACGAAACTAGTTTCCTATTTCCTTTAGGCAAAAAATAAATGTGCACGATGTGACATGACCTAAGGCATTTTTCTCTCCACCAGGTAAAGCAAAGCATATTCACATGGAAGCCACATGGTGGTTAGGATGCTGATGTTCAAATTCCTGCCCCTTCACAAAATGTCCAGAGAGACTCTTAGCCAATCATTTTCTGTGCATCTGGTCTACTTCAAGGAGCCTTCGTAATGTGTTTGAACAGGCTGACAAGGCAGCATTCTATGAGCCTTTCCTGAGTTTGTGCGTGCATGATCTTTGAATAGTGACATCTGTGTATGACCCTGTAGCTTTTTCTCCTAATTATCATACTTAAAATAAAACTGTGCAAATTTTACACAAAATGCATCCTATCTAAATCATTTGCCAAACTGAATGTGTTAACTTTTTATTTAGAATGTATGAACATATTATGGTTACAGATTTACACAATACGTGCTGATTGTGTATAAAGAAAAGCATATCTCATAACTTTGAGTCACTCGTAACTTTGACTCTAAAGTTGTGTGTGTAATAAAGTACTGACACTTCTACAATCACCTTAAGGGTCATCAAGACTACTTCTGCAACTAATCCGTGATTAACACTTGGCTTCTGAATAGCATGCAGAGGCTGCAGTCTAAGAACATATGGATGCAAGATATAAAAAAAAGAAAACAATGTACCAGTTTGTATTATTACTGTCTCATTTGCATGTTCTGCCTTCTTTAAAATTATCATTTGGATTGAATTCTTAAACCTGGACTGCAAAATATTACTGGTTGTTCCTTGATTAGGACAAAATCCCATCAAAATGGAAGGGCAAGCTAGTGTATATAAACAGGAGGCAAACTCCACATTTACTCACACTGATGATGTTATTTAATTGGATAATGAAAGGTCTGCAAATGAACAACTAAGTTCAGAATGGCCCAAGACTCCATAGTTCAACCCTGAACTACATATATTCTGCATTCTATTGGAATGCAGAAATTCATGTCATTTATTCAATACACGAATGAATAAATAAAGTTAAACAATAAAAATATTGTCAAATTACAATAAAGAGTATTGTCAGTCAGCAACCTAACTTATCTTTTATTCATTTCCTTTGCTCCAGAATTTCACTATGGATAAAAAGAACTGAAGAAGCTTTTTGGACGAGAAGCAAACACTTCAAGCAAAGTGTGTGTGCAGAAACAACTGTTAAGGGCATAAAATTTGTCATGGGCTGGTTTCCACATACATCACATGTTTAATTAAGACTCTCACTGGACTCTATGTTCTATGTCGCTTTTAACACTGTTATTGTAAGTTTGGTACTGATGAGTCAATGCGAAATGCTTGCATCTATCGCTGTTCCTTTTTTAACTGCATTGTTTAAATTATTAAAGGGGACTAGCTGTTTTAAACTTCAAGCAAAAACAAAGAAAGTCCAGTTGCTTTTTGGGGCAACCATGACCCGAATGACTGAGAATCTCCATAGACATCTGGTAGAGACTGGTATTCTTTACTGGTCATCCATTAACATCAGAAAATTATAACTTACCAATTTGTAAACTCTGATCAACTTTTTCCATTCCAGTGCCCTTCAGATATTCCAGTTGTCTTTCTACAACTATTAAATCTCATCCTGTTTAGACAGTAATTTCAACATGCAGAAATTACGTTCAGCCACACTAACTACTGAGAAATCCTGCAATGAGTTTATACAGCCTTTCTTTTTTTATTCCCCTAAATGAATTTTAAAATGTTATTTATTTCTTTTTGGGGGTTTTTTTCCTGAAACAGACTACCTGTGGCTTGGATGAGTCAGCCATTCCTAAAACATGTTGAAATTGTAGAGTCAAATTCACTGTAACTGGAGGCATGGTTTGGATAAGCAAGTGACATACACAAATGGCAAGAATTACAGCTATTTTATTGTACATCTATTTCCTCCACAGGGGTGCACTTTCATGCTTTGTCTGGCTTTTGCAGAGCTTTGAAATAACTGATTTTTAACTTGGCAAAGTACCAGATTCCCTCAGGAATAAGGGTAATGCCCCATTCATCAAGTGTTTTTTTCCTTTCTTTTTTCTCTTTCTTGTTCATCCATGGCTGCAAAACAGCTGCAGTCTGTCTGGATCAGAGTTGTGGCTTATGCGTTACGACATAGCATTGCAGTCATTCATTCAGAGAAGAAAGAATACCTTCTAAGAAACCAGGGCTACTGTCCCCAGTGATATCTCATACAGCGTTTCCATCTTCTCCCTGCAATGTGTAACTTAACTCGTGTTTATGATTTTCTTTGAGCCATGTCTATGATTACTGGGAGAAAGTTGAATTTAATAATAGCTCCAACTAGGTGTAAGAAGTGTGTTGGTTTTGAAAAACTAGGCAGGGTTGGACATGATTAACATGATTAACAAAATGAAAGAGCCGAGGTGGCGCAGTGGTTAGGGTGCAGTACTGCAGCTACTTCAGCTGACTGCTAGTTCAGCAGATCAGCGGATCAAATCTCACCGGCTCAAGGTTGACTCAGCCTTCCATCCTTCCGAGGTGGGTAAAATGAGGACCCAGATTGCTGGGGGCAATATGCTATTTAGTATACTGTCTTTGGTGTAAACCGCCCAGAGTCCTCGGAGAGTGGGCGGCATAGAAATATGAATAATAAATAAATAAATAAATAAATGCCTTACAGCCACTCCTCACACTTATGACCGTCACAGCATTCCCATGTTCACACAATCAAAATTTTGGCACTGGGCAAACAGCAGATATTTATGAAAGTTGCAACGTCCTGCCAGTTTCCAACAAGCAAAGCCAATGGGGGAAGTCATATTTGCTTAATGACCTTGTGTTTCATTTAACAACTCCAGTGATTTGCTGAATAGCTATGGCAGAAAAGGCTGTAAACTGGGCACAATTTATTTAACAACTGTCTTGCTTAGCAATGGAAATTCTGGTTTCAAGTATGGTCACAAGTTGAAGACTTGAAGATATTGAAGATGTTGAAGATATTACCAAAGAAACAAGACCAGTGAAAAAGATTTTGAAGGATTGGGACCTGTACCTTGACTTCTGTCTGGTACTGGTCAGAAGGATACAAATCATAAGAAAGCAAGAAGAAAGATTAGGAAGGTCATGGACAAGTAAGGCCTTTAGAAAAAGAGCAGCTATGTTTGGAACCAATATTAAGTTCTCTACCAACAACTTTGTATACTCAGAGATCCGTCAAACAAACGATAAAAGTCCCACTTGATGTGCGTGACAAGAAGCAATGTTAGTGCAAGAATAGCAAGAAAATGTGCAGGCCATATTTTGAAAGCGGGGGTGGGTGGGTGGGTGTAGTAAGATGAACAGATGTGAATTAACTGATCTGCTATGAAAAGCAAGTTGACTGCTAAAGTTAAGTTAGAAGCTCACAATTTTATTCTTCTTTTTCACAGGTTTAGCAATTGTGGGCAAAATAGAAAGATTGCTACATGGAAGGATTAAACCCTGTTTATAGTTAGATAATACTAAAAAGCAGAGACATCACCCTGCCAACAAAAGCGTTTATAGTCAAGGCTATGGTTTTCCCAGTTGCAATGTATGCCTGTGAAAGTTGGACTACAAGAAAGGCTGAGCACCAAAAATTGAGGCCTTTGAACTATGGTGCTGGAGAAGACTCCTGCAAGTCCCTTGGACTGCAAGGCAATCAAACTGGTCAGTCCTAGAGAAGATCAACCCTGACTGCTCTTTAGAAGGCCAGATCCTGAAGATTAAACTCAAATACTTTGGCCACCTAATGAGAAGGAAAGACTCACTGGAGAAGAGCCTAATGCTGGGAACGATTGAGGGCAAAAGAAGAATGGGATATCAGAGAATGAGGTGGCTGGATGGAGTTACCGAAGCAGTCGGCATGAGCTTAAATGGTCTCCGGAGGATGGTAGAGGACAGGAAGGCCTGGGGGAACATTGTCCATGGGGTCGCAATGGGTCAGAGCCAACTTCGCAACTAACAACAATAGTTAGATATGTGAATATGGAAATGCGTAAAGGAATAAGCTTCAGGTCAAAATTGGGGGTCTTTTGTTTTAAAAAAAGGTGGGGAAGCATCAAAGTACTTATAGAGAGATATTTTTAAAGCTAGAACTAGACAAAAGATGGATATAAACAAAAAGCAACCTACAGTGGGAAATATTTCATGCATCTCAAGAAAGATTATCGCAAGATGGAACTAACAACTTCTACAGGCATTTGGAACATTTGGAAAAGACAACTTCCACAGCAAAACAAACAGGAGATCCCTCGTGCTCCAGTGCAGGGGTGTCAAACTCAGGTCATCACAGCGGCATCACATGACATATTGGGACTTTTTCCCTCTTCGCTAAACTGAGCGTGGACAGCACAATGACACATCCAGCCCGTGGGCTGGGAGTTTGACAGCCCTGATCTAGTGCCTACAAGGATACATGATTATAGCTTCCATTCCTTCAAAATACGATGTGGATCAAGCTCAGAACCTTAATGCTGACAGTATCTAGACCAGCAGTGGGTTTCACATATTCTTACCACCGGTTTGCCCTGCACGCACATGCTCGCTTCACACGCCTTCTGCACATGCACCTGGCCTTCCGCGCATGCGCTTTGTTCACATGCGTGCCTTCCGCGCATGCGCTTTGCCTCAAAAATGTGGCTAAATACGACGGCATTACGCTGGGGCAGGGGGCAGGCCCACCCACAGTTGCTGCTACTGGTTTGCCTGAACCGGTATCAACCGGCTGAATACCACCTCTGATCTAGACCCATGAATGAAGTCAAACTAATCATCCTGGCACAGCTTTTCCCATCATGAAAGTAATTAAACAATCTTCCCTGCAGTTGTGTTTTGTCTATTAGAAGAATACGGCAGTGGTGAAATCTTGCCGGTTTTGTCCGGCTCATGCGAACCGGTAGCAGCGGCAGCACAAGGCTCCGCCTACCCACCCGGTTGTCTTTGCACATATGCAAAGTGTCAAAAATTGGATTAGATTATGTGTGTGCATGAGCGGAGTGAGCGCCCGTCCACTTCCGAACCGGTAGGGAAGGTAAGTAGATTTCACCCCTGGAATATGGTCTATTAGAAGAAGATGCAGTACTCAGTGCCCATGATTACTTCTTGAGGAGTCCAATTGTAGTAGAATGTAGTGTGGAATCCCAGAAGGAAGGGGCTGCTTCCCAGAGAGTAAAGAGACAGCAGACCTTGGAAAGTTTGCTTAGCAGGAAGAGAGTTAAAGCAGTTCCTCCCTGACTATTCCCTGAGTGTATCTGTAGTTATGCAAATAGCAGCTTTAATTTGGCAAGATTCTGTTTACAGGTGAAAAAACAATAAAGGAAACTACTCTTAAGTAATTCCACATATCATTCTTGGTTCTTGATGCCAATATGGCCTCACATCTTCATACACCACGGAATAGGATTTACCTTTGACCCTAAGGTGAGTCCTATGAAATTCTGTCGGTGTGTAAAATGCAGCTGTCATGTGAAGAATGATTGGCAATGGCAGCAAGTAACTGTAGTGTTGTGCTGTGGTGATAGATGAGGAAAACAGGGCATATACAGGGAGAATTGGGTGTTTGATCTCTCATAGTCCAACTACTCTCACCATCACAGCTAAAAAGAAATTGCATCTGCCAGAAACACCAATCTTTTCTTCAAATTTACCCTGCATGTAGAAAACAGCAATCATTTCGTTGCCCAATATCTGAAAATTGATTGTTATGCAGGATGGAAATGAGAAGGAAACACCACATATTCAAAATTTCATTACTAGAAAAACTCTCTCAGATGATCTCCTATCTAATCTCCTCTTGTTAATATCTTCAGCATGTATTAGTTTTTACTCATTCATTTATCTATCAAATTTTTACTCTACCTATATCACCTGCATGGGTTTACAAACAATCTATGTTCAATGTCTTTTTAAGTCTAACATTCACACTTCTAAAAAATCACATCCTAATATTGCCCTGGCTACAAATAGTGGGTTTTTTCCCTAACTCCACTGATAAAAAGAGGCATCCTCCTACTTTTATTTCTGCATTTTAAATTTGACATTAGAAGACAAAACAATTTTTTTTTCTCAGCAAAAAGAGAAGATTAGGAGAAAAGGAAGGCAAGACAAGGTAGGTTGTCAAAACTATTTTCAGATTGTAAGTGTTTGTTGTGCATTTGATTCCTTCCTTTTCTAGTGATCTTGTCCTTCCATATCGAAAAGAATCTGCTGCCATTACATAATCCAAGGGCATTATGTAGGAATGAATGATTAATTTTAATAAATTAACTGTAATAGAGGTTAAAGACCTTTCCAATTAAGTTCCATCAAAGCACTTCTGATTTGGCTCCACAAACCATCCACAGAAAACTCACAGTCCTTTCAGTTAATTGGAATGAAAGGCCCCATTCAAACCAAAATCACTCACTTGCCAAGAAAGCACTTGGGAACAGTGCTTAATTTTCTCCTCCTGTCTTTGATAAGATTCACTTTCTTGTTCGTCATCATGTGATACAGTTTTTCTCCTTTCTCAGCAATCATAGCATAAGCATCTCTCTCCATGCCTAGCTTCAGACCTGGAAAACAAAAGCAGAATCCTCCATAAATACTTCCCAGATAAACTTGGTCAACAACAACAACAACAACAACAACAACAACAACAACAACAAAAATAGTTGGCCTAATACCAACTAGATCACAAACATTTTCCTTTCCTTGGTGCAAATAATTTTGTAAACAGAGAGACAAAAACAAGCTTCTCAGTTGTGAATAGACATTTCTTCTCCCCTAAATAGAGGAAGGGTAACTCTGAAGCTTCTTTTCTATTCTTTTTTTTCAATGGAAGCACTTCATTCACTTCCATCACAACTAAGGTTGTGTATATTGACAACGCATCCAAGTCAATCATAAATATACTGAATTCATTGCATCAAGTTTCTGAACTAATTAGAGAAAGTGTAGTATTATGTCCAGTGCAATTCAGAACTGTTTTCATGATCAGATTTCTACTGAAATGATTTGCAGGGGGAGGGACATTCTGGCCGATTGCCATCTTCCTCCATACTACAATATTACTCCAAAACACTTGCTGACAAATTCTGCCAAAGGTAATTTGCAAAGTCAGATTGGGATAGAAAGCAGTCTGTGTAATTCAACACATTCTCAATTTGCAACTACATCATCCAATTCCCTAAGCTCTGAGGTAAGGAGAAGATTGCAATGCATCCCTTGCTCATCTGATTGGAACATAAAACATTTTTGTCTTCGTGCTGATAATGGCTTGGCTGCTGAAGTACCTCAACCAGATGGGATTGCTTTTCAATAAAATCTTGAATTCATGCCTAAAATCTCCTTGATTTCCTTCTTATCTATGACAAATAGAAATTGCCCCCAGACAAACAAATGAATCTCTAATTGTCAGCCCTCCCGGGTAAACCAGACAGGGAACATAAGCAGATGAACTAATTCTTCTTTATAATGGAAGGATACATTAGCAGAATCTTGCAAAGTTGAAAGTATAAACCTCCCACTGCCACTTTTAATTTTTTGATCCATTAGGGTGGATCTTTTCTAAGTTTGTTACTCTATCTGTTAAGCCAGGGGTCCTCAAACTTTTTAAACGGGGGGCCAATTCACGGTCCCTCAGACTGTTCGGGGGGGGGGGGGGAACCAGCTGGGTGGTCATGGCTAGGTGGTCATGTGACTGGGTGGGCGTGGCCAATTTAGCAGTCCAAACAATACACACAAATTAAACTTTAATTTGTTATGCTACAACCTAATAGATTATCTTGATTCAACAGCTGGTTTGGATTTGACTGCTGATATTTAGTGTATAAGTTTGCACTTTGTGTATCCTCTTATACTTATATATACCGTATTTTTCAGAGTATAAGATGCACTGGAGTATAAGACGCACCTTAGTTTTTGGGGAGGAAAATAAGAAAAAAGCTGATTGGCAGGTGGATTGGCCCCCAGAATATCCCCAATCAGCTGTTCCCAAAAGTGAATCTTAGCAACAGGTTCCTTGGTTGTGAGCTCTGTGCCTTGCTTTTTTTTTCTTTTGCTTATTTTTCTGCCTCTGAAAGCCTCCAAAACAGCTTCAGAAAAAAAGCCTCTGAAGCTCTGTTTGAGGGCTTCTTTTCTGAAGCTTCCTTTCTGATGCTATTTTCAGCCTCTGAAACCTCCAATTGAGAAGCTGGGTGGGGCTACATTCGGAGTATAAGATGCACCCAGATTTTCACCCTCTTTTTGGGGGGAAAAAGGTGCGTCTTATACTCCGAAAAATATGGTATTTGCAGTTACCTTCAAACTGCATTTGAATTTAGGTTTTGCTGGGCATGCTGTTGCAGTGGTAATGCTATTATTCATATAAGAGTAAATCAGCAACACTTCTCTTTGTAGCCATAAATACAAACAGGCAGCTTACCAGCAGATAGCAACACATAATTTTGCTTTGTGCTATACTTGTCTTGTAAGCAGGGAACTGGGAAAAAACATCCAGCAAGTCCAATGTTTTGCTTGAATTTCCTGTCTTTATACAATAAAACTGGCCATGGTTTGTGTGTGGTGTTTTATTTTTTTAAAATAATCTCCGTAGATAAGTAGGTAACAGGAACTACTACCTCATTTGATTTTATGACTTTGGGTGTAAAACAAGGGAACAGGGCTACAAGTAGTTCTCAAGTTACTACCACAATTGGGACTGGAATTTTTCATTTCGAAGTCAAAGCACCATATAACCAGACTTTATTTTAAAACCATTTTTTCCACCATTTGTTAAAAAAAAAACAAATCACAGGATTGTTAAGTGAATCACATGGTTGTTAAATGAATCATATAAGCATAAGTCCAAATCCTTTCCCTTATTTAGGTTGGGGCTTTTTTTGCCAGAAACCAGCAAACAGCATCACAAATCAAGCTCACAAGACTGCAGGATGCTGCAAATGGTTGCAAATGCGAATAAGTTGGCAAGTACCCAAAATGCTGTCATAATTTCAATGGAGTAACTGTGTCATTCTGAATTGCACCCATGGTCAATTTTTCATGGCATATGGAAGATTTTAAAAGAGTTTAATGATACAAGTAAATGCCAGAACCTTAACGAAATGTGTGCTGTACAAACTATTATAATTTTTCCATAGTTAGCATAAGGAATACTAATATACATTCCTTTCTAGAACATCCTCCAGCAGGCTCGGAAATCCCTTGGAAACAAAAGAGCCCGCAACAAGACTTTATTACATATTAATTTTTTAACACTCTCCCGTGGTCTTATTATATATATGTTTTATTGTTTTTAAAGGTTATTTAAGACACGTTTTATCATTCTGTTTTTAATATATGCCATCCAGAGTCACATTCATGAGCTGGGTGGCTATATAAATTTCACAAATAAATAAATAATAAAGTTACTTATTTGCTTATAAAACAAGAGCCATAAAACTTTTAAACGTTGTGCAAAATAAACTTCAAATATGACTTTATATATGCCAAGAGTACTTGAGCTCCACATCTCTGAATCTGTTTTAAGGGAGAAACTTTCTCTGCACCGCCAACACCATATACTGTATATTTTTTAATCATGACAATGAAAATCCTTTTTAGATAGGAAAACTCTGCAAATGTATACAGATTTTTGTCCCTAAAATATAAAAAGTACCAGGCACAAACTTACTTTCTCTTTGTTCCCGTTCCTTTATTATAGCATCCAGCCATTTCTGTTTGTCCTCTGCTGTCTTGGCCATACAGACAAACCATTTGTTTTTTGCCGTGTTGTGTATCTTCCATCCATTTGTTACTGTGTAACCATTACTGTGATAATCCGCTGCAAAAGCACAAATGTACCAAGAAGAGAGTGAGTGCAAATCTGGAACCTAAAAAGAAAATAAATTCAACCTAGGCTTCACTGTTGTCCTTTTTCTATGGTAGTAATAGAGACAGCTAGATAGGTCTTCCAAAAATTTCATCACAATTTTTAGATATTGCATTGGACCACAGATCCAATGAAACCTGGATCCTATCTTGCATGCCACTGAAATACGTTGTGTGGGGAATTCTGAAAATAATACTGAGTACTCCAATTAAGAGAATGATTATATCAAGTGATAGAGTCAACTTTCAGCTTCATCTGATGGTTACTTGTAGCAGAAATAGAACAGTTGATCTGTTTTGTTTTTAATCTTAAGGGAATTCAGGCTAACTAAAAATCAATTACCGTATATACTCAAGTATAAACCGAGTTTTTCAGCATTTTTTATGCTGAAAAAAGCCCCCCTCGGCTTATATTTGAGTAAGGAAAAAATGCCTTTTTTCCTGCAACCCGTTTTGACTTCCAGGGGCTGCAGGGTGGCTTACTAAGGCCAAAATGGGGTGTGGGGTATGTGTGTGTGCCTAGCAATACTCCCTGAAGCCCCCTGGAAGCAAAAACGGGCTGGGGGGGGCTTCAAGGGAGAAAGAAACAAAGAAATCCTCACTGTTTAGGGAGATTCCCACGTGCACTGAGCTTGAGTTGAGAGTTTATTGTAATAGGCTGGCTGCTAGCTATCCTTGCTCAGGCTAAGCTAATCAATAGTGGAGCTCTAAGAATGCCAGATGAGAAGGAGAAAGGAAGGGAGAAAGAAAGAAAGAAAGAGAGAGAGGGGGTGGGGAGGGAGGGAAGGGTAAATCCTTTTAGTCACACTTCATCCTCACTGTTTGGGGATCCCTAAATTCACCTTCTGGGGTTCTTCAGAGAAAGGAGAAAGAAAGGGAGAAAAAAAGAAAGAAAGAAAGAAAGAAAGAAAGAAAGAAAGAGAGAGAGAGAGAGAGAGAGAGAGAGAGAGAGAGAGAGAGAGAAGAAAGAGACAAAGAAAGAAAGAGGAAAAAAAAGAAAAAGGAAGGAAGAAAGAGAGGGAATGCAGGTATCTCTTAACAGAGGCTTGAACTTGCCTGAAATTAGATCAAGCCCCACATCACTTAACCCAATGTATCAGATTAAATTGTTATTGAATTATTTTTGGTATATATACTACATTCTCTTGTGTAATTTAGTTATAGTATAGTTTACACTATGCACTTACACAGCTAGTTTACTGTTTTTCTTTGAAATAAATATTCAAAAACATTTAACCTACTGATGCCTGAATTAATGTAATTTTATTGGTATCTACTTTTATTTTGAAATTTACCAGTAGCTGCTGCATTTCCCACCCTAGGCTTATACTCGAGTCAATAAGTTTTCCCAGTTTTTTGTGGTAAAATTAGGTGCCTCAGCTTATATTCGCGACGCCTTATACTCGAGTATATACGGTATACCTTAGTGACACAGTTTTTAAGGGAACTGATGCACATTGGTACACATGGTTGATACCCCCAGACTTATGGTCATGGGGGATTTCAACCTGCCGTCCGTGGGCGAGACGTCTGAGGTGGCTCAGGAGTTCATGGCTTCCATGACGGCCATGGATCTGACCCAACTAATTCATGGCCCTACGCACACTGGGGGAAACACACTGGACTTGCTTTTTGTCTCTGGACAGTGGTTGAGTGATCTTGAGATAGGGGATGTAGTCATCGAGCCCTTGTCATGGTCGGATCACTCTCTCCTTCGCCTTGACCTTCGTACCGCGGCACCCCGCTGCAGGGAGGCGGAACTGATAAGATGGTACCGCCCCAGGCGCCTGATGGAACCCGATAGGTTCCAGACGGAGCTTGGGCCAATTCCTGAGGTTCTGGCTCACGCCTCGACTGGAGACCTAGTGGCCGCCTGGGATAGGGCGGCCGCTGGGGCCCTGGATCGAGTCGTGCCTTTGCGGCCTCTGACCCGGCGCGGATCTCGCCTTGCTCCTTGGTTTACCGAGGAGCTGAGGGAGATGAAGCGCCGGAAAAGACGCCTAGAGAGTAGTTGGAGAGCTAGTCTTTCTGAATCGGACCGGACACTGGTTAGATCCCATATTAGGACTTACCTAGTGGCGATAAAAGCAGCAAAATGTACGCATTTTGCTGCTCTTATTGCGTCATCAGATAATCGCCCGGCCGCCCTGTTTAGGGTGACCTGCTCCCTGCTCCACCAGGAAGCGCGGGAGGACCCCTTGGAGGGAAGAGCCGAGGACTTTGTTCAGTATCTGTATGACAAAATCACTCAGATTCGGGAAGGTCTGGACTCTGACTGGGTAGATCCAGCGGGAGTGACGGAGGCAGGTCTTGAGACTGTTATCTGGGATGAGTTTGATCCTGTGACCCCAGATGACGTGGACAGGATTCTGGGTAGATTGAATGCGACCACATGTTTGTTGGACCCGTGTCCCTCCTGGTTAGTGCTGGCTTCCCGGGAGGTGACGCGAGGCTGGCTCCAGGGGATTATAAATGCTTCATTGGGTGAGGGTGTCTTCCCCGCCGCCCTTAAGGAGGCGGTGGTGAGGCCCCTCCTCAAGAAGCCTTCCCTGGACCCGGCAATATTGGCTAATTATCGTCCAGTCTCCAACCTTCGTTTTGTGGCGAAGGTTGTTGAGAGTGTGGTTGCGGGACAGCTTCCCCAGTACCTGGATGAAGCGTCGTATCTGGATCCGTTCCAGTCGGGTTTCAGGCCTGGATACAGCACGGAAACGGCATTGGTCGCGTTGGTTGATGATCTCTGGAGGGCTCGGGACAGGGGCTGTTCCTCTGTCCTGGTCCTGTTAGATCTCTCAGCGGCTTTTGATACCATCGACCATGGTATCATGCTGCACCGGTTGGAAGAGTTGGGGGTGGGAGGCACCGTACTAAGGTGGTTCTCCTCCTTTCTCTCCGACCGGTCGCAGTCTGTGTTGACAGGGGGGCAGAGGTCGACCCCGAGGCCCCTCATATGTGGGGTGCCGCAGGGATCGGTCCTCTCGCCCCTTTTGTTCAACATTTATGTAAAGCCGCTGGGCGAGATCATCCGTGGTTTTGGGGTGGAGTACCATCAGTACGCTGACGACACCCAGCTGTACATCTCCACCCCGGATCACCCCAACGATGCCCTTGAAGTGATGTCCCAGTGCCTGGAGGCCGTACGGATCTGGATGGGGAGGAACAGGCTCAGGCTCAACCCATCCAAGACCGAGTGGCTGTGGTTTCCGACGTCCCGATATAGTCAGCTAATGCCATCGCTGACTATTGGGGGCGAATCATTGGCCCCCACGGATAGGGCTCGCAACTTGGGTGTCCTCCTGGATTCACGGCTGTCGTTAGAAGAGCATGTGACGGCCGTGTCCGGGAGGATTTTTCATCAGGTTCGCCTGATCCGCCAGTTGCGTCCCTATCTAGATCGGGACTCCCTACACACAGTCACTCATGCCCTCGTTATTTCTCGTCTGGATTACTGCAACGCTCTCTACATGGGGCTCCCCTTGAGGTGCACTCGGAGGCTCCAACTGGCGCAGAGTGCGGCCGCGCGGGTGGTGATGGGAGCGACATGGAGTTCCCATGTGACACCTCTCCTGCGCGAGCTGCACTGGCTCCCGGTGGTCTTCCGAGTGCGCTTCAAGGTTCTGGTTATCACCTTTAAAGCGCTCCATGGCTTAGGACCTGGTTATTTACGGGACCGCCTGCTACCACCAATAGCCTCCCACCGGCCAGTACGCTCCCATAGAGAGGGGCTCCTCCGGGTGCCGTCGGCCAAACAATGTCGGCTGTCGGCCCCTAGGGGGAGAGCCTTCTCTGTGGGGGCACCTACGATTTGGAACGAGCTCCCCCCGGAGATACGTAGGATCCCGGATCTGCGCACCTTCCGCCACGCGCTTAAGACTTTTCTATTTTATCAAGCTGGCCTGGCCTAAATCTTCCCCCTTTTTAAATGTGGAAATTTTAAATTTTTAAATTTTAAATTCGTCTTTTTATAGGGGTATGGGTAAGGCATTTTAAATTGGGGAGCCATTTTAGATTTAATTCTGTTTTAAACGTATTTTAATAGTTTATATTGTATGTTTTTAACTTTGGCTGTGCACCGCCCCGAGTCCTTCGGGAGAGGGGGCGGTATAGAAATCTAATAAATAAATAAATAAATAAATAAATAAATAAATAAATAAATAAATAAATAAATTCGATTACATTAATTTTCAGGTCCTTGGCTTAATCTGGTGATTGAATTTTAGGGGTTAGTGCTAAAATGAACTATCAACTAACTATAATTTAGCAAAGTTACGAGTTGCCAAGGTTTGTATGTTCTGGGGATGGATTTTCTAGATCTTTACCAGACCTAGTTGAATGTATTAACAGAGACTTGGAATTTAAATACCACTTCAGAAATGCAGGTATTCAATCCAAACTAAAGTGACGCCTGCCAAGAAAACAACTGGATTTTTCTGTGACAAATAAAATAGGCTTGTTCATTTGTTTGCTTACTTAGTTATTTAATTTTTATGCACCCATTCCTGAAGACTCAGAGCAGCTAACATTCAAAATCATTTCATAAACTAAAGACAACACCCTCCAAAATAGTACATTTGCTTACTCATTTAAACATTGGCCACCTAACTCCAGTGGAATAAATGTACATGCAATATAAGCAACATGAATATGTCCTCATTGAACGACCACTCATTCAGTGAACATTCAAAGTTATGATGGTGCTAAATGTGGAAGACTTACCATAGGTCCTCAAATGCAGCCATCACAGCAGACCTGTTGTCACATGATCACAATTCATACACTTGACAACTGGCTCACAATTGTGACCCTGCAGTATGTCACAGTCATCTGATTGCCATTTGCAATCTTCACAGCTGTTTTCCAACAAGTTAATGGAGTTAATGAAAAAGCAGGCAGGTCCCAAATGATCACATGACCATGGGATGCTGCACCCATACCACAACCATCACTTCAGAAATTGAGCCAGAGCTGTGAATCCAGCAAGATCCCCCAAATCACCTCTGAAAAGGTATGTACAATTCCATGAAGAGTCAAAAAGAAGACCATCACTGCCCTGTCCTTTTGAGACAAAAATCAATTGGTCCTTACCTGTCCCATCTTCCACATTCTCAACCTCCATTACTTCTGTGTTTATTCGCCCTCTGAAAATGTAGAGGGATCCGTTGATAGACTTGGTACGCTTAGATGTTTTCTTCCCAGCAACTCTGTAGTTAATGAATATATAATGAACAAAGATGTTTATTATGTATTGGACAGTTTCAATACAACGTGCCCCTTACAAATATCCTGCCACCTGAAATTGGTATGGGGATAGGAGTATATATGCCACCCCCTGTATTGGTAACCACATAACCATAAATACTGTAATCATAAACCTGTTGTGGAGGTGTATTTTATAAAGGCAATGATACAGGCATGTAATGACAGATGGCAGAGGAACAGTTGGCAACTAAAAATACAATCCATCTTTATGACAGGATCTGAAACCATAGTAATATTAGGGTGGTTAGTTAATTATATGTGTATGTGTGCAAGTATGAATGTTTGTATTGTATTGATTTATGTATTTGCCCATCCCTCAATTGCTTTTGTTTAGTGGTTATTTAATTTGATTTAAGACAAACGTTCTCAAGAGTCAACTAAAAAAGGACACTAAGTCAGAAGATTCAGTTTAAGCAGAGACTCTAGATACTGATGCTGCTAAAAGTAGATAACACCTAAGAAATTAATAATAAGAGTCCTGCTGGATCAAACTCAATGTAGATCAGCATAATCTTCTCCCTCAAGGCTGGCCAAGATGCCTCTGATAAGCACACAAGTAGAATATAAACTTGTCCACAGTTTTCTTAATCACCATTTAATACTATGACAGCACATCACTGTAGGTGACAATGATAAAAACGAAGAAGCAGACAAACCACAGGCAACAGCAAGAAGCAAACTTGCAGAAGGGGGACTTCAATCCCTTTCAAAGGGCTTGAAGAGCCAGAGCTTCAAAACCTTCTGAAATACCTGCAGGATGGGGGAGGGGCCCATCTAGATCTTGGGAGGAACCTCATTTCAGAGGACAGTTATTATGGCAAAATAGTGCATTTCCAAGGTAGACAGTACTATTTAATTGAAAGAACCAGGACTATGGTAAACCTATTTGATCACCTAGTAGATACTATGGGTGGTCCCTCAAGTCTTAACTGTATAAGGCTTTCTAATAACGAACCAGAACCACACCTTGAAATGCACCTGAAAACAAACTGGCACTCTTTCATCTTGCGGAGCAGATATATTACATGGGCATGCTGAGGCACACCCATCACTGCCTGTGCTGCTACATTCTACATACATGTATGTAGAATGTACATGCTACATGCTACATACATGAGCCACGGTGGCACAGTAGTTAGAGTGCAGTACCGCAGGCTACTTCTGCTGACTGCTGGCTGCCTGTAATTTGGCAATTTGATTCTCACCAGGCTCAAGGTTGACTCAGCCTTCCCAAGGTGGGTAAAATGAGGGCCCAGATTGTTGGGGACAATATGCTGACTCTGTAAACTGGTTAGAGAAGGCTGTAAAGCACTGTGAAGAGATATATAAGTCTAAGTGCTATTGCTATTCTGATCTGGTTGTAATTGTGAACTGCCCAGAGTTTTGTTTTAAGATGGTCAGCCACGTAAATCTTATAAATAAGTTTAATAAATAAAATTTTCAGGTTTCAGATTGTCTTCAAGGGCAACACCACATATAGTGCATTACATTTGTCAAGCTGTGAGGTGGCCAAGGCATGTCTGAAGGGTTTCCTGATCTAGGAGAGGGCACAGCTGTCATGCCAAACAAAGCCACGTAAAGGTCTTCCTGCATGCAACTGTTCATTGAGCAAAAGCTCTGAGTCCAGGAAGACCCCTCAGATTGCACATTACTCTTGACTGAGGAAGTGCTACCCCTCCAATATTTTCCCAGATCTGGATGCCCCAAACACAATCCCTTAGCCTTAATAGGAAAAAGTCAGAGACAGTTCTTCCCCATTTACACCCTGCATAGTCTCAAAACAGAGGCTCAAGAGTCTCATTCAGCTGGCCTGGTGTCAAAAGGTATAACTGGGTGTTATCAGCCTACTGATGATACCAAACCCTAAACCAGCAGATGACCTCACCCAGTTGTTTCATGTAGATGTTAAAAAGAACGGAAGAGTGGGCAGAACCTTCTGGCACCCCACCTAGGGAGCAATCTCTTTCAACCAACCAACACCAATTGAAACAGCCCTAGAGAAAGGAAGACAACCTCTGTAAAACAGTGGTCCCTATCCCCAATACATGGAGGTTATTTAGAAAGATACCACTATTAATGGAACTGAAAGCCACTGAGAAATCAAGGAGTACCAGGATAGATGCACCACCCCATCTCAGCTACACCACAGGCATCTACGGCATGACCAACGCTGCCTCAATACTAAATCCTGGCCTGAACCTTGACTGAAAAAGATCTAAATAATCCACTTTTCTAGGGTTATCATCAACTGCAGATTAGCTACATTATCCACAATCTTCCTCAAAAATAGAAAGTTGGGGACTACATGATAATTATGGAGAATATTTGGGATTTGTCCCAATGGTGCTTTTTCAAGAGGCAACTGGACTTCCTTCCCTTTCCCTGAAGATGTTTCACTTCTCAATCAAGAAGCTTTTTCAGAGAAGCAAAATGTCATCAAGAAAAACAAAGAATTAAAAAAGTTAAAAATTATTAAAAGTTGACATTTTGAAAGAAAAAAGAAAAAAGAAAAAAAAAGAAAAAAAGAAAAAAAAGAAAAACAAAGAAAATCCAGTTGTCTCTTGAAAAAGGGGCTTTGGATGCTTTGCCTGACCTGGATGACTGAGAATCTCCATAGACATTTGAGGTCAAGGACTTTGCTGAAATAATAAGAGTTTTTGTTTGTTTGTTGTTATTGTTTTGGAACAAAATATTTGTTCCAAAACAGTATTTTGCACACTTCACAGAGATCTGTCCAAGGTTCTGACAAGCCTTTTACCTTTGTCTTTTTAAGAATTAATAGATAAAATGTGACATTAAATATACACATGCCCTTCTTTTTACTACTTTGGTTAGGCATTCTTGAGGATCCAAAAGCTGAGCTATGGCAGAACAGAAATCTTCATAACTACCTGTTTGGGCTGACTTACTAAGTGTTAAAAAAAGGTTTTGAATATTATAGATTGTGTGATTCTGTTTTTGCTGTACAACCTGATTAATAATCATCATGTGTCAATTAAAGATGATCCTCTTAGAGTTAGGTCAGGGAGTGGGGCAAGGAGGGGAGTATACCATTAAAAAGTTCTTATTTTTATGCTGGTCTATGGCCATAATAGCAATCGCATTTACACTTATATACTGCTTCACAATGCTTTACAACCCTCTCTAAACAGGTTACAAAGTCAGCATATTGCGCCCAACAATCTGGGTCCTCATTTTACCCACCTCAGAAGGATAGAAGGCTGAGTCAACCTTGAGCCTGGTGAGACTCGATTTGCCAAATTGCTGGCAGTCAGCAGAAGTAGCCTGCAGTACTGCATTCTAACCACTGCGCCACCATGAAATATTTGACTTTATTTTTATTTTACAATATTAAATCATTTGTATCCACCAGACTAAATTTCATTCCAAGCAGTCTGGGGTTTTTTGTTTTTTGTTTTTGAAACAGCAAGCAACACAAAAGCATAAAGTCTAGTTTATAAAGGATGAGCAGGTGGCAGTAATCAGTGATTTTTACACTCACATAACTATAAACTACAAAACAGAATGTGCGAGTAAGTAAATTTGTGTTACAGCAATAAATTCTAACTAGAAAGGCAGATTTCACTACCCCCAACAATCCAACGCACATACCTGCATGGATGTGAACATTTCTATCCATGATGCAACACTGTTTCAGCAGAATGTGAACAAATGCACTGAGTAGGCAAAGAAAACATTGTGGTTTTCTCCCTCAAATACTGCTACCTTCTTTTCGGGTCACTTGATAATGAATCGAAAGACTTGTGAACCAATCCTATAAATTTGGCTCCAATGTATCTAGATATATCCGTGATGGTGAACCTATGGCATGCGTGCCACAGGTGGCACATGGAGCCATATCGGTGGGCACGCGAGCTCAGCTCCAGCACGCTGATTTTCGGGCCTTCTGGGCCCACCAGTCGGCAAACAGGCCATTTCCAGCCTCCGGAGGGCCTCCGGGGGGTGGGGGTAGGGGAAGGCTGTTTTTGCCCTCCCCAGACTCCTAGAAAGGCTCTGGAGCCTGGGGAGAGTGAATAACGGGTCTACCGAGCCCACTGTGCCATCACATGCCAAAAGCGGGGGGAGCATGGGGCGGTAGCACGCACATGCATGGGGAGGCAGGGCGCATAGAATTATGGGTGTTGGCACACACGCGTGTGACCCTCCCGCGCTCCCCCCGCTTTTGGCACGCGATGGCAAAAAGGTTAGCCATCACTGATATATACCATGATCTTTGGGGCTGCAGCATGGAAAAGTGGCTCTAATATCAGCCTAGATATACATACATCATAGAGCACTGTTTGAGGTATAGTAGACATTAAACATTTTTCATTATTTAGAACTTGTTACAAAGTTCTATATTTGAACACTGTAGCTGATTAGTATGTTACTTGTTGAAGCCTGATGCTAACTAACTCCAGCAAATGGATAGACATTCAGCTTCATTCTGCACTGAATTTAAACAGCAGACAGAGAGAGATAAACCATCCCGAATTATAGCAGCCTTGCCACATCTAAATATATCTCTTAAATAGTAGGTAGCATGCAGTAAACTCCTCTACTTTTAATGAAAATCAGATTCTGGAGAATGGGACAGAGCTTGCTTTGGAATTACAGGAAATATAAACACAAATTCTTTGGGGAACTGAAAGTGTCAAGGCTGCCATATCGATCTCCAAGCCAAACTGCAGAAAACTTGCTCACTGATGCCTATTCTGTACAAACAAGAGCTCTCTCTCAAAAGGCAATAGAACATTTTGTTTCCCAAAACTCAGTGTTCTGGGAAAACTGCCTGCAGAAAGGGAGGGGCTGTATTAATCCAAATTGCTAAACTGAACCAGGGGGAAAAAAAAGGACTGACAAAGAAAGACCCAGGAAGGCTCCAATGAATGAGGAGGAAGTCAAGATTTACTAGTAAAGAATAGAAGAGGCTTTTGCTTAGCACATGGAATCAATGGCATTTCTGTCCATGGGATGACAGAGTTTAATACATGTAAGAGGCTACTAGGTTGGTTAGGGAAGGTTACTGTAGAACAGGAGTCCCCAACCTTTCGGACCTCAGGGACAACTAAATTCATAATTTTAAATTCTACAGACCACTAATATGATCTGCCTAATGACCAGTTGGGTGGGCGTGGCTAGGTGGGCATGTGACTGGGTGGGCATGGCCAACTCAATGGCCATCTTGATGTTATTCACATGGGGGGGCACCTTGCCGGCCTCTACTCACCCCTCCCCTGTCAGCCACTCCTCGTCTTCCCCCCCCCCGGGCTCCTTAGGGCCCCAAGAGGAAGCAGTTGTTGGAGCTAAGCAGCCACCATGAGAAAGAATTGGCAAAACAGCTGGCTCAGTTCGAATTGGATCTGACTGAGAAGGAGGCTCAGCAGAAGCACCTCACTCAGGACTACGAGCATAGGCTTTCCAAGCAGAGGAAAGAACTGCAGGAGTGCAAGGCCAGGTACCGGCTCCTGGAGGCTCAGTGGGCTGAGGTGGTCAGCCAGTTCCAGGCCATGATGCAGTCCCACTGGAACAAGGCCCTCCAGCTCCTTGCCACCAGCGACACTTCTCTCCAGCCTTCACCCAAAGCCCTGCACCAGGAGGCTGAAGCAGACCCCAAGTCGGAATTTCTGCCCCCCCTCCAACCCACACAAGAAGATCCTGAAAGGAGAGACTCTCTGCAGCAACACAAACGTTCATTGCACGTAATCGGCCCAAGGACCATAGTCTGAGGACCCGATTTAGTGCAATATTAAAAAATGCAAATAATTTTTCTGCAGACCACCAAAGTTTTCCCGCAGGCCACCAGTGGTCCATGGACCACCAGTTGGTGACTGCTGCTGTAGAATGAAGAATCTCTAGCCTATTAGCTTATTCTGTTCCCAACTGACCTACAGACCTATTGAGTAGCTTTTTTCCCCTTTCTACTACTACTGCTCTATTTCACCCATGCTTTGACCTTCCTCTTTAAAGGAGGGTGCTCTTCAATTCCTTTCAGAATATGAATAAAGCCAGCAGAATCTCATCCCACAGATCACCAATATAATTAGCTTTACCCCAATCCATGCCCTCCCACTTGAGTATCACTTGAAAGGAAAGGAGACAGCATGAATGAAGCTAGTGGGATGACTTAGCACTACCTGCACATTCCCAATCTTAGATGGCATTGAGTGATTCTTCCCAATTAGTCTGATGCAGCAGTGAAATCCGCCCGGCTTGCCGAACCGGTAGCACCGGCAGCGGGAGGTTCTGCCCACCCACTGGGACATCATTATATCCGGTTTTTTAACCTTCTGTGCATGTGCAGAAGAGGGGTGCACGCACGCACGCTCCCGTGCGCTCCCTTTCCCGAACCGGTAGCAAAGATAAGTGGATTTCACCACTGGTCTGATGCATGCCTTCCCCAAGGGGGGGACATTCCTTTTGGATGGCCCACCAGATCAGATGCATACCTAATTTCAGTCCTCAGTCAAGCTTACTTCCCCAAGCAAAAGGGAAATGAATATGAAAACTGAGTAATCTATTACATTAATCTTCAACAGCATCTGCAAGTTGTCATGACATTCATGAGAATGATGGAAGCAACATTCAGAGAACTGTAAGTACCAGCCCTTTGAGGTGAGCATGTTTTAAGGCCCACACAGCTATGCAAGATCAAGCAAGAATTATATTTCAATAAATTATGCAAATTTTGGAGTTAAATCCAGGATCTTGGTAACTGCCAGAGGAATGTCCAATCCTTATTTATAGTCAGTCAATTAAGGCTGAGTTTCTAGAATGATATTAAATTTTTCCCTACATCTGGGCTGAGTTGCTGTTTGGATTCCCCTTCTGACTCTTCATTGTTTATGTCTACTTTCCCTTTCATTATTTTCCCCTCAGTTCTTACATCATACATAGAAAAGGGCCAGAGGATGTATCGAAATATGGTAATGCTGCTTAAGTCATCAATCTTCTCCCTTACAGCCTATATTTATAGCAGGCCTTGTTGAGAGAGAGAAAGAGAGAGAGAGAAAGGAATAATTACTTTTAGAAATTATTATGGGATTCTAGTGATATTATTGCTGCCTCACTTTTTTTGCATAACATTTTTTAATGCCTAAGTTGTTTCAATTCACTTGTGTTGTCTCACCTCAAACTTCAAAAAGTTTCCAAAACATTTTTGTCTGCATGTCTGATTTCACTTTGCTTCTACAAACCCTCCTGTTTTCAAGTCTTTTCCAATTATGTGACCCAGTTTCAGTACAGAGAATTACTGCCATGCACACCAGTTTCCAATTTCCAGCTTTCCGTTTCGGGTTCACATGGCCTTGTCTCTCTTAGCCTTCCAGAGGGCTGTTATAACCTGTTTCCCCCCCCCCCCCCAAGTATTAGAGCCAGGCAGGGATGAAATGCTCCCGGTTCAGACCAGATCAGGCAATCCGGTAGTGATTGTGGCAGGTGGTTCGGAGAACCAGTAGCAATGGCGGCGCAAGGCTCCGCCCACCCGCCCGGATGTCATTACTTCCTGGTTTTAACCAGGAAGTAATGTGTTTTTTACCCTCTGCGCATGCGCAAAGGGTCTGCGCGGCACTTGCACTTCCGAACCGGTAAGGAAGATAAGTAGATTTCACCCCTGGAGCCAGGGCATTTGTGTCTTGGTTATTTGTTTCTTGTATTGACTATTTTAATTGGTTATGAATTTTTGTATTGTTTTTGTGTGGGCTGCTCACCACCACATTATGTATTTAAGTGGATAGCTGTATACATTTTCTAAATAAAAATAAATTCCAACACAAAGGGGCTTTTTTCAAGAGGCAACTTGACTTTTTGGGGTTTTGTTTTGTTTTTTTTGAAGACATTTCGCTTCTCATCCAAGGAGCGAAATGTCTTCAGAGCTGAAGAAGCTTCTTGGATGAGAAGCGAAACGTCTTCAAAGAAAAACCAGAAAGTCCAGTTGCCTCTTGAAAAAAGCACTTTTGAGACAACCATGACCTGGATGACTGAGAATCTCCATAGACAATTCCAACACAAGAATATGACCATTGTAAACTCCAGCCTACATTCTAAACTGTTATCCCTGAATCCTCCTTGATCATGATTGCCCAAAAAATAAAAAATAAAAAAATATTTCTTGATGTTTTAAGAGAGATATTATTGAGATATTATTGGAATATGCTTAGCATAGTATAAAAAGAAACAGGGCTCCTTCTTAAGTAAACAATATCCCAATCAAGGAACTACCAACAAGAAAAACAAACTAGCAACAACCTAATCAAAGAAATATCAAGAACACTCCCACCAACACTGACAGGGCAAGCCAATAGTATATGAAACAAAACAATCCCACTTCTTATAACACTGAGGATGGTATACCTAGTGATAATGAAATGTCTCCAAGAAAACCATCAAGTTCAGAGAGCACCAAGGACCCCCAGAATCCTTCTTTGTAAATAAAAGCTTATTTTAAAACAACCACAAAACAAATGACTCCTACACTCTTTCACTTTGCCTATAAAAACTTGGTCTCAGCTTCATCCTGGTGGCTTTTGCCCCCTCTCCCCAAAAATTAGAGTCCCAGGCCAAGGTAAGATTGCCCACGTCTTTGCTAAAGTCATACCTCTAGAGCAGTGGTGAAATCCAATTTTTTTTACTACCGGTTCTGTGGGCATGGCTTGGTGGGCGTGGTATGGCTTGGTGGGCGTGGCTTGGTGGGCGTGGCAGGGGAAGGATACTGCAAAATCTCCATTCCCACCCCGCTCCAGGGGAAAGCTATTGCAAAATCTCCATTCCCACCCCACTCCAAGGGAAGGATATTGCAAAATCTCCATTCCCACCCCACTCTGGGGCCAGCCAGAGGTGATATTTGCCAGTTCTCAGAACTACTCAAAATTTCCATTACCGGTTCTCCAGAACCTATCAGAACCTACTGGATTTCACCCCTGCTCTTGAGCCCTAAAGCTCAAAATGTAAGATGAGTCTTCATAAGAATTAGAAAAAAAAAGATGCTCCCTTTTCCTTAATCCAGAAACAACATAAAACACTTATTTCCATGTATTTATTATTAAGGAAACTGAGCAATGGACATAAGACAGTGCACTCACCTGGATTTCCGCTTGCAATAAACGAGCAAGTTATCAAAAAGAAAAAATGTTCTCTCCTGGATGTTTCCGGCTGAGATTTTTAGTAAGTTTCCTTGAAGCAGAAGCTGGGTTGAAATGTCTGTCAGGTTGGAGCCCTAGAATACAAAAGAACTATTTCAGGATTCTATCTCATTACAGAACATATAATCAGAATTCTGGAGTCTCAATGTTAATCAAAGCCACCTTTCAACAGTAACGGCTGCTTAGAAATTATTTGACTAAATCTGTTGTTCATGTTCTTTTTTAAATATCATCTCTCAAAAAAATCAAATTATAAAAAGTAACTTAACTTTCTCTATCCTAATGCCTTCCGTTCAAGATATTTGCTAAGATTTGTTTTATTTGATACACATTTCAACTATTCAGTAACCAGAATTCGCTAATCTACATAGATAGATATTTTTTTAAAAAAACCTATAAAAAGCCACTAGCAAGAGAGCAATAACACATAAAGGCAAAGTAAAACCAGTTGTAAAATAAAACAGAGTAAAGATATAAAAACATTAAAATAGTTGTTTAAAAGCCTAAGAGTAGAAAGGGCTTTACTTATCACCTCCCAGAAACAACAGATAAACTGGGATGTACAAAAAGGAGACAAATGCCACCAGTGCGGGGGGACAGACTTTTTTTCATTGATGAAAAGAACATTGATGCTCATTGATGAACACTGATTATGTCTCCCAAAATCTTTTCCATATACCATTACCGTACTGGACTCGAGATAAACTATTCCCAAGTCTTTTAGAGTTGTGAAAATTAGAACCAGCATATTGATTAGAAAAATGGATTGGCGTTGCAAGCAGCAAACCATTGTTACATTACGTTTTCATTTGTCATCTCAGGTTAAGAGTTCAGCCAACTTGTTTTAAACTAAGAGAAGTCTCCAGGATATTTTGAAAGACAGTCTTGCATATACTGCTTTGCAATATTCCGAATTATAAGGGAGGAAAGTATCAGAGCTAAGTAATCCAATTTTATGTTTCTAACATATAGTATGATTTCCTATGCAAGAAAACACGCAGGTAATATATTTCAAGTAACAAGAAATAATTCCTGGCCAGCAAATTACTCAATTAATTCAATTTATAAGAAACACAGAACAAAAAATAGAGAAAGTATAAAAAATATATTTCTTATTTTGCAATGTGTTTATCAGGGTCTAACTTCCTTATCTGCAGTGCAAACCAGACTAAGGAAGTATATTATATTAATGTGACCTACTGATGTCTTCCTAAAAAAAAGACAAAAAATTAGTCCAGAATTGTGAAACACATACCATCAGCAAAATCTTTTCTTATATATTTTGATGCACCCACGCTAACAGAAGTTGCATACTACCCCAAAAGTGGGGTAGTGGCTGGGTAGGTAAACTACAAGCAATTTTGCAGATTTAATAAAGTACGATTAGTATTAGTGGTAAGGCGAAGGAACATCAGCATCAACAGGAAACATTCATATAAGTGCGCAAAAAAGATGCAGTTTAGAGAGACTAGCTTTCTTCAAATCATTTGCTGAATTGGTATCAACTGTGAAACAGAGATTTAAATCAGGAACTTCCTGGCTCACAGTTCAGTCTCATAGGTACATTACTTACTATTATGACACATTCTCAACTCTATATAGAAGAATCCGCTAGTTTTGAGATCAGGATTCCGTAACATTTATTTGAAATAAATTAGGCTGTATCTATGTGTGACACAAGAATAATTCTGAATTGAGTAGGCCTGTTCGATCCACCTATCAACTTTTTTTATAGTCTATGTCATATAGTTCAGATAAGTGTGTAAAATATTTCCAGTTCTTAAAGATCGGTTTTTCCCAAACCACAATCTTCCAGATGTGTTCAATAGACAATGAGGATTTAGTCTAACAAACCAGTTGAGGAAAGCTATTTTAAAGGGTATAATTTTCATATCTTGTTTGAAATTCATGGATCTGTATCCATGCTTAGTTATACAGTTATCCAGTAAATTCAAAGACTGAAAGTTGGTTATAATTGGCAAGCAAGGTTACAGAAAATGTGTTTGGCAATCACAGGCTGCATTCAACCCATATAAGCAATTTATTTCTGTCCCTCTGCTCCCCAAGGAACCACCACTGAAACTTGGCAATACAATAGGGAAATATTGGTGGGTAAAATTTCAGCCTGTTTTCTAAAGTTTTAATTAGTTTTACCAATAGAAATGGAAATTATTTTCATATGAAAAACTTGTATTCTCAACTCATCCTAACATTAAACCCCACCAAAACATGCACTGATGTAACCCAATACACTGAAAAAATCAAAAACTAATTAAACATTCAGATCATCAGGTGTATAGCACATATAGCCTTAATGATGGAAAACAGAAAGTACTCCATTAGAGGAGAAAGTAAAGTAAGTATTAAAAAAGGACTATGAAGATCAAATGTAAGAATAATTCTGATATCCATGTATTGTTGCAGCTCGCTCTCGGTATTGAATTTTCTTTTTTAAAAGTACAATATTTTTAGGGATTTTCCTTCTATATTTCTTCTGAGGAATATAGAAGAAACATCCCTTCTTGGTATATTCCTTTCTGGCCACAAAAAGTATATTCAATTAAGATCAGTTTCTAATATAGACAAGCTTTTAGAAGTATATAATGTTACTTTTTGAATTCTCTATGCAATGGAATAAATCAGCAAGAAGCTTTCGTTTGTCTAAAAACCCTGATAAACATATCAGAAATTCTTTTAATTCTCAGAATCTTTGTTTGCTCCATTTAAATCCTCATAGCAACACTTAGCCAATCCTAGTTGTTTCCTTATTATTACTGCTGTTAATCCACTACTATTCTAGCCAATCCCATTCGTTTTCTTATTATTACTGTTGTTAATCCACTGCTATCCTGGATTGATTTATTATTTTATTTATTAAATAAGGCCAGGAAGTTATTTAGCAAATTCTATTCTAGACAGTAGAATAAAAAACACATTTGCTCACTGGAAAGCTCTCCTCCTGCTTAATCAGTGGCCTCTGTCAAATTCTTATGCCTATCAGACATTTGTAGAAATTATTACTGGATTAATTTTGTCCAATTAAAAAAAACCATACTCAATTCATCAAATGAATTTTAACCAGCTCAATTACAGACCAGTTACCTATCCCTGGTTTAGAGTTATACCTCATCAAGGCTTTATAATAGCTAAGCAAATCCTGCCTGCCTGCCTTCTTGCCTTATCATTTAGATAAGTAACATTCGAAGTCCAAATCAATCAGCACCTCCACCATCTTATTCTGCATCAAGTATTACCTGAATAATACAATGAATAGATCTTTCCTCAACTACTTGCCAACAGCAGTAATTATATGTTGCAGTGGTGGGTTTCAAAATGTTTTACTACCAGTTCTGTGGGCGTGGCTTGGTGGGCATGGCAGGGGAAGGATACTGTAAAATCTCCATTCCCACCCCACCCCAGGGGAAGGTTACTGCAAAATCCCCATTTCCTCCCGATCAGCTGGGACTTGGGAGGCAGAGAATAGATGGGGGTGGAGCCAGTCAGAATTTTTACTACTGGTTCTCCGAATTACTCAAAATTTCCACTACCGATTCTCCAGAACTGGTCAGAACCTGCCTGGTCAGAATACCACCTCTGCTATGTTGAATTTGTTTCGATGCAAAGTTCTCACTCGGGGCATAAATGATCATATTTTGGGTACGTTAGGTGAAGACTTTGCTCTTTGAGAACTTTCTAATGCTGGGAACAGTGAAAGAAAAGAGAAGAAGGGGGGCAACCAGCAGGAAGGTGCGTGGACTTAGTTACAATGACAATAGGTGCACCTCTGGAAGATCTAAAAGGCCAGATTAGGGATAGACTGTCATAGAAAAAAAAATATATGTATCTGTGTGATCACTAAGAGTTGATACTAATCAATCAATCAATCTACCAGTCACATAGTAAGCTACAGTTGCAGGACTTTTTATTAAGACTATATTTAACATATTATTTCATGTGAGCTTCACACCCACTCACTGCAGAAAGCAGACAGGTATAACGTTTTGTGAGCACATTTTCTCATCATTTTCCAAAAAGTCCTGCTGGTATGAGGTAAAAGCTATCTAATTATTAAAATGTAATTCTTCCTGTATATTTCCATTGAAAGCTGTAATCATGACACGAAACTGCAGTACTGCAGCCAGTAATGTTTTCAGCCACGTTGCACTGTATGACTTTATGTCCATGGCCGGGAATGAAAGGAGAGTTGGTGAGCCCAAAGGTTATAAGGCATGGTAAGGCAAAAAGTATGGTACATATTGTTCAATGGGCAAAATGGATTAAGAGTGCATTTAAAGGTAAGACTGTCCATGAAATCAGCTATAGAGCTCTGCATTCATGCCTCCCTAAGCCCCAATAATTATGAAACTGAAGTTTTGCCACAGAAGAAAATTGGATTGGCTGCTCAAAGACAATATGAATAGAATCAAAAGAAAATTTGGAAGGGTTTTTTTTTTCTTGTTCCATTTAATGCTTACAAGTATCTTATGAAGATGTTTTATTGTAATAAGATTTATTTTGTATGTTAAATAACTTGGATAGAATCCCTTGCTTTCAAAAATAATACATTTATAGATCTATAAATAGTATTTAAAAATATCTGTTAAAATTCCAAATGCTTTCCAGTCCTTTTGCTTATAAATTTGCATACATTATTGCATCATAAAACAGAACAAAAATCTGTACACCAATGTATGTTTTTGAATATAATTTGCAAAAATCTGATATTGTACTATGTATCCCAGTCCTTCCTTCCTTCCTTCCTTCCTTCCTTCCTTCCTTCCTTCCTTCCTTTCCTTCCTTCCTTCCTTGCTAGTTATCTATCTATCTATCTATCTATCTATCTATCTATCTATCTACTATCTATCTATCTATCATTCTTGATTTACAATCAGTTACTTAGCAACTGTTCAAAGTTACAATGGACCCACCAAAATGTACTTTCAACCCAGAGTATGATGTTTTTGCTGGAAACCAGCATTTTCTTCTGGTTTTCAGAAGAAATCACCCCATAGCAAACAACAGGTTCACTTAAGGATCACTGAGTTTGCTTAATGACCACTTTAAAAAAAATTGAAAAATGGGCCGGGTCAGTGTCATGACTTACAACCATAATGGGCAAGCTCCTGTAGCTTGTAAGTACTGTACAGCATGTTCACTTTATTTCTTTTTCATTTCATACATTAATTCATGAACTAACATAACTGTTAAAAGAAAGTAAGACAGAGAAACAAAATAATAAGGTAACTAACGAATGGCTAGCAAGTTAAATTTGTTCCTTTACTTATAGGTAATTCTACTTGATGACCAAAAGCTTAAAATGAAGCTATTACCCACTTTCCACCATACCTCCCATCCTTCAATGTGAGACTGCAATTGCTCAAGAGCTTCCAGCTTCTCCATTTGCCTTTTGGTCTCATTGATATTGCTGCACACTGTTTTCATTGCCTGTAATGCATTCAATACTGCTTGATAATCTGGGTGTTTAGTGGGTGTCCTCTTGGCTAATTCCTGGAAGAAAGTTGTAAAAAAGAAAAGGGAAAACAGAAATAAGTTATAGAAGTTCTAAGACAAACCAATTTTCTATTACGATTAAGACAGAATACAATTACTGAAAAACACAACGGCAAATAGATGTTTCTAATTGAAAGATGTCGAGTTCAAGAATTACATTAATTGATAACTTAAGCTTAGTTATCTGAATCCTGGGTGTAAATCTTTCCATTTTCCCTTTGTTTTCTTGGTTGGTTTCTTTGTTTTCTATATATGCTATTGCATATATAGCAATAGCACTTAGACTTATATACCGCTTCACAGTGCTTTACAGCCCTCTCTAAGCAGTTTAGAGTCATCATATTGCCCCCAAGAATCTGGATCCTCATTTTACCAACCTCGGAAGGATGGAAGGCTGAGTCAACCTTGAGCCGGTGAGATTTGAACTGCCGAACTGCCAGCAGTCAGCAGAAGTAGCCTGCAATACTGCATTTTAACCACTGTGCCACTATGGCTCATTTATACAGATAGTCCTCAGCTTACAACAGTTCATTTAAAGTTCAAAGTTACAACAACCCTAAAAACAATGACTTATAATCATTTTTCACACTTACGACCATTATGGCATCCCCATGGTCACATGATCAAAATTCAGATGCTTGGCAACTGGCTCATATTTATGACGGTTGCAGTGTCCTGGGATTATGTGATCACCTTTTGCAACCTTCTGACAAGCAAAGGTGTTTGGGAAGCCAGATTCATTTACCAACCATGTTAATAACTTAACAACTGCAGCGATTCACTTAACAACTGTGGCAACAAAGATCATAAAATGGGGCAAAACTCACTTAACAAATATCTCACTTAGCAACAAAAAATTTGGGCTCAATTGTGATTATAAATCGAGGACTACCTGTAGTATTCTCAGACGTTTTCACCAACCAAGTTCAAAAGCATCAATACTTTTTCTACCCTAGTACATCATACTCCAATTTCTGCTCCTCTAAAGCATCACAAACCATTTGCTGCATTATTCTAATCTTTGTTTTACATCATGGGCATCTAAATATCTTTCCCATGGGCTCCATTACTCTTCTCCCAAGTGCTAGCCTGTGGCATACTTCTTAACTTCAAGTTCCTTTACTGTTAAGAGATGATTGTAAAACAAAAGCTATCCATCACTTCAACATCTTCACTGTAAATTCTCAAGCACGTTGCTGTAGCCACTGTCTAGTCTCATTGATGTTTATTATTAGAGCATGTTTCAACTATTTCATTCACATTTACTGATTATCTGAATTAGAGTAGAAAACTGGAAAAGCCTTATTGGTTAGATTGCATCTCAACTAGGCCTGGATCTTCCTGGAATTCTGAAATGTTATTGTCAAATAGATTAGGCAGTAGTGGTGAGATAGACTTAAAACAGGTCTATGTGTATGTATGTATGTATTTATGTGTATGTAAGTGTGTATATGTATGTATGTATTTATATTGTGTACATACACACACAAACAAGTAGTTCTCACTTACTGACTACTCATTCAGTAACTGTTTGAAGTTACAATCATGCTAAAGGATACTTACTGTATGTACAGCCCTCAAAGTTGCAGCATTCCTATCATCATATGATCATGATTCACACACTTGGCAACTGATGTGCATTTATGATGGTTGCAGTGTCCCATGGTCACACAACTGCCATTAGTGACCTTCACATCCGGCTTCCAACAAGCAAAATTAATGGAAAACCTAGCAGGAAATCTCAAGACATGATATGTGATGCACTTAATGACCCACAGTGAGTCACTCAGTGACTGTAGCTGGAATTGATGTCGTAAGTCAGCAGGGTTAAAGAATAGAATAGAATAGAATAGAATAGAATAGAATAGAATAGAATAGAATAGAATAGAATAGAATAGAATAGAATAGAATAGAATAGAATAGAATAGAATAGAATTGAATTGAATTGAATTGAATTGAATTTATTGCCCAAGTGTGATTGGACACACAAGGAATTTGTCTTTGATGCTTATGCTCTCAGTGTACATAAAAGAAAAGATACGTTCATCAAGAATCATAAGATACAACACTTAGTGATAGTCATAGGATACTAAATAAGCAATCAAATTATACTAGGAAACTAAATAAAACAATATAAATCGTAAAGATACAAGCAGCAAGATTATAGTCATAAGTGGAGGAGATAGGTAATAGAAGGATTAGAAGAGTAATAGTAATATAGTCTTAGTAAGTAGTTTGACAGTATTGTGGGAATTAGTTGTTTAGCAGAGTGAAGGCATTTGGGGAACAGCTGTTCTTGTGTGCAGTGCTCTATAGCATCGTTTTGAGGGTAGAAGTTGAAACAATTTATGTCCAGGATGTGAGGGGTCTGTATATCATATCTACATGAGGGGTCTGTACATGATGTCATGTCTTAATGACTGAGTTATTGGTTTCTATTGTGCTCAGTAAATGAGGACTACCTGTAGAGGCATGTCAGTTTTTCAAAAGGATCCTTTTCTGATTATTATCTCAGGTGATCTCCCCTTTAAAATGCAAAATGCAACTATCATAATTCATTAATAGGGATTGCTCTTGCCCTTCTGAGCAAATGGTGAACCGAGTAACTTTCCTTTCTTCTTTTCTTTCTCACCTTAAATGACTGAGTGAACTCTCCTTGAATATTTCTCAAGTTATCATTAATCTTTTGTAAATTGCAAAAAACAATGGCTAGTAACAGACATGCCAAGTTGAATTACTTTTTTCATACCTAAAAAGGTAACAAAAATGTTCAACTCCACTTTTCTAACACCGAGCCAAATTCTACTCACACTTTAAATACAATCAGCAACAGACTGAGAGGTTGTGCAGGTTGAACTTGAGCTAAGCCTGCCAAATCATAGAAGAGATATCACAATCCATCAACACAACAGATGTACACTACTTTGCATGTGACTATCCTTCTGTCTTTACAGCGTATATGACATGTTTAGTTTGGATTGAGCAAGCATCCAAGCTGCCCTTAGTTCCTTCATTTAATATTGATGAAACTGATATTCTTGCTATTTTTCAAGAATCCAGAAGTACCAGAATCTGTTAGATAGCATTCTAGCAAAAGCTATCCCCTCTTGAGCCTTTAATTAAATTCTTCCTCTTAAGCTTATAATAGGAACACTGAAGGCCTGAAGTTATCTTCCCTCCCCCACCCCATCTTGACAGACAGACTTTGCCTTTACATCCACAAAATAAATCCAGCACTTCAAAATTAGGTATTGTGTGATATCATTTCTAAGTCTGTTTCTAAGTACAGAGTTCCAACTTGAATACAAATTTGGTTTAAGGACAAAGTTAGGGAACAGAATTGGGATTTTCATCCATTCCATTCTTGTTGTATCCTTAAATCAACCCTCAGCTGTGCTGTAAGACCCCATCTTGTGCCAGAGAAAGAGTCAACTGTCATTCCAATCAGCTCCTATACAAGGAACGAAGCCTCTCTGGTGCAAATGACTTTTGACTTGGTTAAAGAGAAAGGCTTGTTAGCACAAGAAATAAGTACTGTGCAGTGAAGAAGGCAAATGCAGAGAAATAAGCACATGAAAGGCAGCATGAGAAAGGCATTGGGAACAAAATGCACGAAGGACTTCAGTCTGAGCAATCATTCTTGGGGAAAAGTTCAGCTTCATATTATAGTTACTGGGGCAAGAGATCCAAAAACAGGCTGCTTAGGGATTAAGAGAAATTCGGGAGGAGGGGGCAAGGAATATTGTGATAAAGAAATGCTGAATCTGATATTAAAACAAGCAATAAAGGAAAATATTTTGTTTCTAAACTCTAACCCCGTTACCAGCTTGAACACTGAACTACCGTAATTGTGCCACCTATCTGCAGTGGCCTGAGAGTTAGAAGTGTTTTAAATACAGAGGGAACTAACACAATTGAAATATTAGCATTCACTATTGAATGAATACCATAGAAGAGACCTTTTTAATGTATTTTAATTTCTCACGTAAACAAATGGGAAATAATTCACTCACGCAGTCTAATATGCATAGAAAAAGCAACGGTTCTTCTTACAGTCTTTGTATTTTCGGCCTGTTGGCCAAAAAGCAAGAAAGATTGTGGAAATTCTGTAGAGATTCTCAGTCATCTAGGTCATGGCTGTCCCAAAGGTGCTTTTTCAGGAGGCAACTGGACTTCCTTGTTTTTTTCTTATGAAGATATTTCTCATCCAAGAAGCTTCTTCAGCTCTGACAGGATAGTGGGAATCCTTCCATTCCCCACTTCCATTCCCCACTATCCTGTCAGAGCTGAGAAAGCTTTTTGGATGAGAAGCGAAACGTCTTCAAAAGGAAAAAAAAACAAACAAGGAAGTCCAGTTGCCTCCTGAAAAAGCACCTTCGGGACAAGAAAGATTGTGGCTCTTCGCATCATTCTATTCATACTTGTTCTATACAGGTAGTCCTTGATTTAGGACCACAATTGAACCCAAAATTTTTGCTGCTATGTAAAATATTTGTTAAGTAAACTTTGCCCCATTTTAAAACCTTTTTCTTTGCCACAGTTCTTAATTGAATAACTGCAATTGTTAAATTAGTAACATGGTTGTTAATAGAATCTGGTTTCCCCACTGACTTTGCTTGTCAGAAGGTCACGAGGAGATCACATGACCCTGGAACATGGCAACCATCATAAATATAAGCCAGCTGCCAAGCATCTGAATTTTGATCATGTCACCATGGTGATGCTACAACGGTTGTAAGTGTGAAAAACAGTCACAACTCACTGTTTTTAGTGATGTAACTTTGAACAGTCACTAAATGAACTGTTGTAAATTGAGAACTACGTGTATATGCATGAACAATGCAGTACAACAGAAGCTGAAAATTTGTAGGTGTCGTTTGTAAATTGAGGTAGACCTCAATTTACAAACATTCATTTAGCACCCTTTAGAAATTACAGAGGCACTGAAAAAAGTACTTTTTTTTGCACCAGTTCTCATACATATAACTCATGCAGTACAGGGGTGGGTTCTACTTACCTTTACTGCTGGTTTGTAATGGGGCCGTGCACACGCGCTTCACGGACCTGCTCTTCTGCACATGCGCAGAAGCGCTTTGATGATGTCGGGGTCAGTGGGCGGAGTCTCCCACCGGTTTTACTACCGATTCTATAGAACCGGTGTGAACTGGGGGCAACCCACAACTGATGCAGCATCCCCACAGTCACATGATCAAAATTCAGGTGCTTGGCAACTGGCATGTATCTAGGACAGTTGCAGTGTCATGTGATTACCATTTGTGACTTTCCCACAAGCAAAGATTTATCAATAAGGGAAGCCGGATTTATTGATGAGCATGGATTCATTTAAGAACCGTGGCCACAAAGCTTGCAACGTTGGGCACAACTCATTCAACAACTGCCTTATTTAGCAATGGAAATTCTGGTCCCGATTATGGTTGTAAGCTGAAGACTTCCTATATATCTCAGTTATAGAATCTTAAGCTTATTTTTACCAAACAAAGGAACTGCCACTTTCGAAGCCCATGAATTATCCCATTTCATCTAATCTGCTACTAATGCCAGCAGCATCCTTTAAAAAAAAAAAGCAAATAGCAAAATACAATATAACCTACAATATTATGAAAAAAGCAAGGCAAGCATGCAAAAGGAAGGATCAAACACAGCACTTCTTAGAAGAAAGGATGTTGTTCTGTTGAAACTTGCATTGTTTTTATATGATTATCTTGTTGCCACCCACTGACTTTTTCTGCAGCATGCCAATAATCTTTATTTACTCACTCTGAGAGCAGAGCACGTTTTTTTCTGCAAAAGAAAACCCTACTAATATCCATATAAAATTATTCTCTTCCTCCCTGCTCCTTGCCTTTGTGCCAATACATTGCGGTACTGCACAATACAAACCTGTTTTCCATTGGATCATGCTACTTCTCCCAAATTATACAACAAATAAGCCAACATTATTTTATTACAGTGAAATAATTATTCTTTTGCAGAAGTGAAAGCACGTAGCTGTCATTTTTCCTATAGAGCTTTAAGCTTGGTGAGGCTGATATTTTAGCACCTTAACATCTAGCTAATTAGCACCATCTTGTCTTTTTTATATAATCCCAGGAAAAGATAAAAGGCACTTGGCCAGATTTCCATCACAATGCTTATCTCTACTGATTTCTGACACCTACCATCATGAAGGGTGGCAAGTATTATGCTGTTTTGCATTTTCTTTTAAGTAAATCTGGAGTCTGGTAACTCAGGTTTTTGCCTCTAGGTGATCCTTTCTTAGGAATAGAGGAAACTCTCTGCCAAGACTACAGCCTCTAATTATCAAATAAATGCCCTTTCAAGTGGTTCATACAGCTGGCAGGCATGGAAACCAAAATAACACAGCCTTGAGCTGCAGCCAGATACCTGAAAAGCTAAAATGCAAATACATGACAGCAACTGTCCATAATCCTTTGGCCAAACAACCATCAGTCTGTTGATTCCAAGGATGTGTTGTGTTACTATGACCTACATATCCCATTAAGTTAGGGGACAAGAAAGCAGAGAAGAAATGCTACTAATCTCCACCCTGAGGATGAGATTTATGTGTAACCTCACTGCTTCCAACTCACTCTAATCCCCCATTTTATTCACAGAATCTGTCCTCTCTGAGTGGAATATATTAATTCAGAGGCTGAACCATGTAGCAACTGCCTCACTGCTGAACTCCAGAGTTAAAAGTACCGTTGTCTTACAGCACTAAGTATAAATGAAACCATATGCTAGAAAAATATTGAGTAAATAGCTTAAATACATGGGGTGTATAATGTTACTATAAATTCCCCAACCAGCAACTTTACTAATACCAAACTTTTTTTTAACATTTATTGCAATTCAAAATATGCTTAATGTCTAAGAATTGACTCAGGCATTATACCGAGCACAAATTAAGTTTCTTCTTCCCCTCCTCTAATACTGTAATCAAAGGCACAGAATGAATTATGTGAGCCAAAACTCACATTGGTGACATTCACATATGACCATGCCATCTTGCAATGATCTTGTTCAACCCCAGATGACACAGTTGATACATCATCATCATCATCATCATCAGATTTGGTGCAGGGTGTTTTATTAAAATGATGATTCCTTATAAGGATTTCAGCCACAAAGTTTACCTTAACATTCAGCTGTACCCATTTTTTGCAGTTTTTTAGAAGACAATGATTTTGATTATTTCTTTAGAGAATACAAGTTTGAAGAAAATAAATTTAAAAATAACTTCAACATAAATTTAAATGCTGTTTCCCCTCAATCTTCATATAATCGTATATACAATTTTATATAATCGTATTACAAATATATCTATCCCCTAAATCTATTTCTTTCTCTTCTCTGATTTCCATCTCTTCTTTTTTTCTATTATTTCCCTGAATTCACGTTCCATTTGATCTTTCCTCTTCTTTGACATTTATGCCACCTGTCCTGAAGATCTTTTCCCTAATGTGATAATATAATGTTCCTCCTCAATGAGACAGTCACATTCATAATCAAAAAGGGGAAAAAAATCATTGAGATGAAAGATGCCAAAACAGATTTGCTTCAAAGCTGCATATGCTCATGTTTAAGTAAAAAGGCAAAGGTGGATATAACTACTACAACTCAACTAAAAATTTGAGGTATTTTATCTACGTGACAAAGTCCATAATCAGTTCACCTGTATGGCTCTTTCAAGTGCTGCTCAAGTCCTCTTAAAGTGCATTTCAAAAACCCTGCAGCGCTCTCTCTCTCTCTCTCTCTCTCTCTCTCTCTCTCTCTCTCTCTCTCTCTCTCTCTCTCTTTCTTAATTCTTAAACTGGAGCCAAAATACTACTTTTAACAAGCTAAATACTATTTTTTTCAAAATACTATCTTTTAACAAGCTTCAAGATAGAGAACAGTCCTGGTTAGAGATTAAAAATGGAAGTTGGAAATAAAAGGATATTAAAGAAGAGTAGAAAATAAGATAGAGATGTAAACAATATGTTGATTGTTATTATTATGACTATTAGGATTATTATGCTTAATATTATTATAATATTTTTATTAGAAGATACGTTAAGAGGGAAAAATGAATAGGTTTACTATGTTCAATATTACAACTGTAAGATCAGAGAACTAATATCAATGTAATGAATGCTGTTGTAAATCTTGATGGTTATTGCAGAGAAATTTGTACACAGACGACACACTGTTTAAGGGAAGATGGAATGTTTATATTAAAAAATAAAAATTAATTTTAAAAAATAGATAGAGGACGGTCCTTTACAAAGAATGCCACAATGCCATCCTGCAATCTATGTGCGCTGATGTGTTCAGGAATGCTCTTTTTTAACATAATAATAGTTTTCAAGATCTGAATCAGAGTATTGAAAGCTGGAGGATAGGAATAATTCTGCTACCAATTAAGCAAAGGTAAAGGTTTCCCCTGTCCAGTCATGTCCAACTCTAGGGGGAGATGTTATCTCTTTTTCCTAGCTGAGGGAGCCAATGAGGGAGTTGTCTAAAGACATTTATCACCACTGATGTAAGATGAAAAGAATATAAAATTTGTTAACGTAACATCCATGGCGACTCTTAGTTTACATCAGTGGTGGGTTGTTCCTGGTTCGGTCCAGTTCTATAGAACCGGTAGTAAAACTGGCAGGAGGCTCCACCCACCCGCCACGACATCATCATGGGTGATCTGTGCACGCACGATCCCATTGCGAACCGGTAGTAAAGGTAAGTAGAACCCACCCCTGCTCTACATGTAACTGGATGCAGCAGTAATCATACAATAGAACAGTGATGGCTAACCTTTTTGCCATCGCGTGCCAAAAGCGGGAGGGAGTGCAGAGGGGTGTCGCACGTGCCCACACCCATAATTCTATGTGCCCTGACCCCCAGTGCATGTGCGCGCGACTCCTCCTCCCCCGCCTTTTGGCACATGATGGCCTGGTGGGCCAGGACCGGAAGTCGGCAAACGAGCCATTTCCGCCGTCCAGAGGGCCTCCGTGGGGGTGGGGAAGGCTGTTTTCGCCCTCCCCATGCTCCTAAAAAGCCTCTGGAGCCTGAGGAGAATGAAAAATGGGCCTTCCCCCTCCCCCCAGAGGCCCTCTGGAGGCCAGAAACAGCCTGTTTCCTGTCTTCTGGTGGGTCCAGAAGACCCGAAAATCAGCTGGCCAGTGCACATATGCGTGCTGGAGCTGAGCTCGCGTGCCCACCAATATGACTCCACGTGCCACAGGTTTGCCATCACGGCAATAGAAGATGCCTTATTTGCTACCTAACATAATTTGCCAAGAAAAAGAAACAACATCTATTCTAGAAGTCGTCTGGAAGTTGAGCCATAGCAACTGGACTTCTTTTCTTGTTGGTTCGAAAAGTTTCACAGCTTATCCAAGTTGCTTCCTCAGTCAATTCTAGAATCTCTCTTCTTGATGCACTTGAGATAGTATCCACTATCGGCAGCCTAAGTTGTTCAGCTTCCATTATTTGAGATTTGGGGTTAAGGCCCTGACTTGTCCTTTAGAAAGGTGGAAGAGCTGCATGAGCAGATTCAAGAGGCAGGGTCATAGATTAATAACTGCAGTAGGAGTATAAATGTGGGCAAGACTTGAATTAAGAATAAGTAATAATTAATCAATATAATTATTATTTTTTCTTCCACCATAGTAAAAATTACAATTTGGCAGCAACTAATTGTATTCACACAATTTGCTTAAGCAGATCAGTTCAGGATTTATTTTGCACAGCATAAGAAGCTTGGTCAGCTATAACTTTAATTATGTATATTTTTTGACTTAACAAGTTACCTAATTCATGTTAGCATGAACATAATGTGTTTGGTTATCGTTATGTGTACTGTATGAATCCAGGTAATGGGAAAACTTAACAAGGCTAAATAGGTTGTGTGAAAACAGCTCTAGGGAGTACCAATTCTGCTCTTCTGCTTTTTGTCAATTCTACACCATCTCATAAATACAACTGAAAGCCAACCAAGCAATCCACATCAATGTGGATGCTTAAGGAAGTGAAATATGGAGTCTGGAATGAATTCTGGGCACTTTTATCAAATCCCAACTTCCTTGGCCTGTTTATCTTATTCTAGAGGCTTTGAGAAGACTCCCAAGTGTCACCCATAATCCCAGAGCAAATCCATGGAATAAACATGCCCTCCCTTCCTGCTTAGCCTTGACCCAATGATTATTTTGGGCCTCTTGCAAAAATTCAAGCAAAAAACAAACTAATTTTTAAGAGTCTGACTCATAGACTTAGGTATGTAAAAAGGGATTAAGATTTTTGGACTTTTGAAGCATTGCCCTATCTCAAGTATCTCAAGTTATTAGCACTAAGACATATATTTTCACGAAAAGGTCAGTCCTGTTCTCTATTTGCAAAGGCATGTTTGCACATCTCTCTTGTATACTTATCCCCATTCTGACCTTGTCCACCAATTCAAATTCACACAATATTGCTGGACTACACATTTGTAGCTCTCTATATGACGGCCCAAACTTTCATAATTAAGTTTTGTATCAGATAAATCTTTCTCCTCGTATATCATAATGCTTTCTTCCTTTACTCTGTTGGCATACTGTATGTGCATTTATTTACACAAAACAATATTTGTAAATATTTGTAAATATTGTCTTACAAATATTGTAATTTGACAATATTTGTAAGACAATATTTGATGTTGTTTGAAAATAACTATGAGTTTATCATTTTTAATAGTTTATATATTGATTTTATGGATTGATTTTATTATTTTATTACTGTTTTGTCTCAGCTGTTATAAGCCCGGTAATATCAGAAGAGTAGATGGAATATACAATAGATAAATAGATAAATGAAATAAATAGGCAGTACACAATCTTGCCTCCCCAAATTCATGATATAATTTCAAATGAATGAATGGGGAAAGGACAGAATACATAAACTAAAACCAATCCTTTAAATTTTTATTCCTAAGAATCTACTCTGATAATACTGCTTTTTAAAATGAAAACGTTTCTATTATTCGGAGTGGTACTTTCTAATTAAACATGTAACATTGCCATTTAAACTTACTATGATATATTTTTACATTGTGGAGTATTGGAGTATACTCCATAAGCATGATTCAAATTCAGTTCAAAACAACAACTCCACAATGCCTCAAATCATTCATTGTAAAATAATCAGGAATGAAACAGCTAAATGATATGTTACCTGGGTGAATCAATTTGTAGTAAGCCATAAAAATTGTTCTTATTGTATTCAAGTTTTATGAACAGCCTGTAAGCAGGTAAATGGAACTTTTCATGCAATGAAGAAAACTGAAAAACTGCAGGAAAAAGAATTCAAGAAAATAACTATCAGGACAAAGTCTTCATTTGGTGTTACCTTGAGGAGAAGTGGGTATTTGCAAATCCTCTGTATTGGAGTTAGGAGATAACCTTCAAGTGGAATGTCTGTAGTCTTTCTACCTCCCAAAAGCATGCAACTCTGCAACCAGAAAAGAATAAGAACATTGCATGTCACTCACAACATCTCAAGGTATCATGGTAATGAATAACATTTTGTAGAGCTGTTTATCTGTAGAGCCTTATACGATGATGGACTAAGAAAATATATCAAAACACATTTAATGCATAGAGAAAAAGAATATTTTATTTATTAAAATGTATAGTTTGCGTTTCTTTAATCGGACTCAAGGTTACATATATAGCAACGCTTCCCAACTTTTCTGGCTCTGCGGACTGGCAGTGGTTGGGGGAGCGGAGAGAAGAGATGCATGCACCCACCCATTGCACAAATGGAGCATCACATGCTTGCATGCCAATTGTGCAGACTAGTTCCCAATGGGCCACAGACCAGTACTGGGCTGCAGACCAAAGGTTGGGGACCTCTGATGTCAGGGTTCCAAGTAACACCCTCAACCGAATAAGACTCAGAGGCAGGCATTCCCTCAAAGTTCCATTTTATTAGGGATGTCATATTGGCACATCTGGGAAAACCTGAATCTGAAAGCCTGCAGGTTTTCCCCACCCAAAGGAAAGTCAAAATTCTTTCCCCTGCACCCACATGTCCATCACATGGTCCAATCAATCCACCGTCCCAACTGGGAGATGTTTCCCAATCACGCCTCTCCAGGTGCAGGCTGAATTGCCAGAGGAAAGGATGTTGTGGCTATATATCTCTACCCACTCCATGCAACCCCGCTCCCATTTTCCCACAGCAGGCCTGTGCACTAAATGTGGCAGCCCTGAAAATCCAAAGAGAAAGATGGCCTCCAGGGCTAACACAGGGTTCCCAGAAAATCTCCCGACCAAGCACTGCCCAAGGCTGTGGCTTCATAAGCCTTGGTATTGCAATTCAACACAGTTTTCACTAAAAATTCTAAAGTCAACATAGTACAACACAAAAACATCTGGATAGCCATGTGTATTTTATCCAAATAGCCATCCCATTCAAGGATAAAATGTACAGCTGAGCTGGAATGCATATTTTTAGGAATGAAATATTCTAACATTTGGGTTCTTAGCCAACATGATGGCATCTGCATATAAATACATCCATATATTTCCATTTCCAATCAATATAGACTTATAAGACTTAGACTTAGAATAATTATACTGTCACTTTGAATGTACACTAATCGGCAAACATTAAAGTGAAATTTCATTGTATACAGCTCTCAGAGGGTTACCACCTCCAATATACCCAACATAAACATATATATATATACATATACATATGCATACACATACGCATATATACATATATACATACATACAGATGTGTGTGTGTGTGTGTGTGTGTGTGTGTGTGTGTGTGTGTGTGTGTGTGTACAGTTAATATTTTGAGTTTTTTCCGTGTAATTGTGAACATATCCCTAAAAGGGTAGAAGCGACGTTTCGACAGAATCTCATTTGCCATCATCAGGTTTATGTGAGGGGTCTTTTGCAGTAACTGCCTTTACTATTTCAAATCTGGTGCTGGTAGTCTGGGATGGCTCCACCTTTTCATTCTGATTGGTTGGGAGTCCCAGTCTGTGTTTATTGGCTTGGCTTCGGGTGTATGGTCTGCAAAAGACCCCTCACATAAGCCTGATGATGGCAGATGAGATTCTGTCGAAACGTCGCTTCTACCCTTTTAGGGATATGTTCACAATTACACGGGAAGAAACCCGAAATATTAACTGTACACACATATATACCCGTGAAAAGTTTTCACTGAAAACTTACATAGACAAATATATACACATTCACCCAAACTTACCTTCTAGCATATACTGCTAGCATTGCAGACCATACCCAACCTTCATCTCCATATACATGAAAATAAATCAAGCTTATTCACTTTATTTTACATTTACTCTAAATCAGAGGGTTTCAAACTCAGCTGTATCATAACGCCTTATAACGATAAATACAGATTCTACAGTGCTTCCCCTTCGTGTAATGCTGTACACTTCTGTAGCACATGGGCATCTGCAGCAGGAGAATGAGGAGGGAATGATAGTACCTGTATCATCACCCAAATGCTGCAGGTTACATATTTATGTCAGATATTAGGATGCAAAACAGGAGCATTTAAGTGATGACATTTTCCACTTGTGTCATTATTTCAGCATCACTGTAATTTGCAGCAGGTGCTGCTGCTGTGGCGTTTTACAATATAATTATTTTTATTTTGTTCCCAGAAACATCTACACCTTTCTTCATTATGTTCGCTTTCCACCTAAAGTTTTTAGGAACCACGTAGAGCACCTCTGCTTAAGACTGCACACCTCTGGGCTACGTTTTCTTTAAATTAGGGTGAAAAGGCTTGGGAACCAATGCATTCATTAATCCCTAAGTAATATTGTAGATCAGGGGTGTCAAACTCAATTTCATTGAGGGCCCCATCAGGGTTGTGTTTGACCTCGGGGGGTTCGGAGGAGCATGGCTGGGGTGGGTGTGGACAGCTTAACGACACTCGTATTGAGGGCACCTGTGGTGGCCCGAGCGCTCTGCTAGCAAAAATGGGCTCCTGAGCTCTGTTTTCGGCCGTGATGGTTTCCTGGAACCTTCTGCCAGTGAAAAGGGAATTCGGGAATGCCGTGCGGCCCTCGCAAGCTCCGTTTTTGGCCAGGATAGCCTCCTGCAACCCTCTGCCAGTAGAAACAGAGCTTGGGGAAGCCGCCCCGGGTTCTGTTTTCACTGGCAGAGGGCTGCAAGAGGCCACTGTGGCCAAAAATGGAGCCCGGGAGGGCCGCATATGGTCTTCCTGAGCTCCGTTTTCACTGGCAGAGGCACTGCGGGTCGGTTCTTTGCTGTTTCCAGGGCAGCCACGCAGGCCAGATCTAAGCACCTTGAGTTTGACACCCCAGTTATAGACCCACCACCACCAAACTAAAAATAATATTTTAGAATTAAAAAAATCTTACACGTTTTTGCCATTCTGACATGAAACTTGCAAGACAGAGAATACGTATGAGAACTTAGGGCTGAAAATGCCAAAATTTTTAAACTTTTGACAATTTTACAAGAATTCAGCCATTAGAAATGAATAAAAGATCATTCTTAGGTAGAATCCAGAGATGGGCTGCTGCCGGTTTGGACCCATTCACCTGTACTGATAGTTCCAACCACTGGCTGGGCCTGCCCACCCGCCCCGGTGCTATCCTCTCCTATATATCTCACTCTCTGGCTTGCTCACCCCACTCACGCAGCCCAGCTGATTTCCGCACCTCACCCGCCCTACTCACTGGGGCTGCCCGAGAAGGTGTGCTGGAAGCCGCACACATGAAATCACCATGTGTTTGAAGTAGCGCAGAAGGTGCACATGCTCACATTTTCGGTTCTGCACTAAATGAACCAATTGTTAAATTATGTGAAGCCAACCTCTGGTAGAATCACTATTTCAGATGTCTCTTAATTTTTTTAATTATTCTCATTTTATTGTGATATGATCATGCTGGGCATAAATAGTTTGGTGAGATAGGAAGAGAGAAATTAAGAAGAGCAGAGGAGCCATGGTGGCACAGTGGTTAGAATGCAGTATTGCAGGCTAATTCTGTTGACTGCAAGCAGTTCACTCCTAACTGGCTCAAAGTTGACTCAACCATCCATCCTTCCAAGGTCAGTCAAATGAGGACCCAGATTGTTGGGGGCAATATCTGTAAACCACTTAGAGAGGGATGTAAAGCACTGTGAAGCAGGATATAAGTCTAAGTATTATTGCTACTGCTACTGCTATATATGGAACTACCAAACCACAAGATCAGACTTCCATATAGATGCCACAGGTAACTATTTAAAATGTTTTTAAAGAAAAACAATCTAACATAACCCCAAAATCTTTTCAGCCTATGAAATTTTGGCCAATGAAAAAGCCAGGAAGGTGGCTTCATTTTGGTAGTTTAAAGTTTGACCTAGACACTGAAGAAGCCTGTGAAATGATGAATAAGGGTATATATATATATATATATTTTCTGGCAATCCAATTAATAAGTTCAGGAAATGTGCTGGAATAACAGCTGTACTCAGATTTCCTCTCAATAATTCAAGTCAAAGATGTAAATTAATACACTAGGGACAAAAGGAGTGAAAGCTTTAATTGTATTAAAGTAAGCAAGCTTGTGCCCACCGGCAACAATGCAACATAGATGTAACACATGCAGACAGAGACACAAGACAAATAAAATAGATCTGCATTAAATGCCTATGGAGATTCTCAATCATCCAAGTCATTGCTTTTTCCAAAAGGCAACTGGACTTTCTTGCTTTTCTTTCCCATCCAAGAAGTGAAGAAGCTTCTGAATTGAAGAAGCTTCTTGGATGAGAAGCAAAACGTTTTCAAGCAAAAACTAAGAAAGTCCAATTGTCTTTTGGAAAAGCACCTTTGGGATAGGTCTGGACTAGGAGTCATAAATGTTTTTATGGGGAAACAGTAAGAGGGACCTTGCATGAGACCCTGGTAAGTTCTGATGTGAATTGAAAAGATTCTCAGTTTCCATATTTTGCATCTCATCCCATCTTCTTTTTGCCTCACAGATGGACTAATGCAATAAGCTCTACAAAGGACTGCCTGTGAAGACTACCTAGAAGCTAAATTGGTACAAAATATACCGTGTTTCCCTGAAAATAAGACCCTGTCTTATTTATTATTTTTGAACCCCAAAATAAGCGTTTGGCCTTATTTTCAGGGAGGTCTTATTATTTTGGGGCGCGTGGAGCAAGATGGGGCTCCTCTTGCCGTCTTACCTGATTTCCAGCTCTTCATTTAAATGTTTTGGGGGAGGGCTTATTTTCAGGGGGAGTCTTATTTTAGTGCATGAACTCAAAAGCCCGATTGGGCTTATTATCAGGGGATGTTTTATTTTCGGAGAAACAGGGTAGCAGTGGAGGTTGTGAGAATCAGAACCGTTGAAACTGAATCCAAATAAGATCAAAATTCAGGAAGATAATTAAGTCCTAATTTTTTAAGGAACATTTAAGTAATGAAGAGCTGAATTAATGAATATACCTTAGATAAGTGCTGGATTCTGGTAATAAATTGTTCTTATTTTTTTTTATTATTTTTTTCATTATATATATTTGTATTTGTCTCTTTTTTGTATGAATTTTAATATATAAGCTTTAATAATATTTTATGTTCAGTATGCCTTAATAAATGATTTAGCTTCAATGGACTGAAGCAGCATAGAAGCATAGTAATAAACTTAATAATGCAATCTGTTCAGTCTACACCTCCTGATTAGAGATGCCGAAACTTCCTCCCTCCCTACATGTGACAGTACAAGACGGGACCAAGAAACAACATTTCTTCATTCTTAATCCATCCCCATGGAACAATTTACCCCCAGAGATCTGGATGGGGCAATCCCTGATGGTTTTCAAGAAAATAATTAAAACAGAATTGGTCTTTAGTGCTTTTAATTGCTAGTGCTGCTGGGACTGGATGCCAAGGGAGTAGTATTATTTACAGTTTTTTAATGCAAATCTTTTCCATTGTGTTTTACCACAGTTTGGAGCATTTATGAGCACTTAAGAGCCGAGGTGGTGCAGTGGTTAGAGTACAGTACTTCAGGCTACTTCAGCTGACTGCTAGCTGCAGTTTAGCAGTTCAAATCTCACCGGCTCAAGGTTGACTCAGCCTTTCATCTTTCCAAGGTGGGAAAATGAAGACCCAGATTGTTGGGGGCAATATACTGACTCTGTAAATCACTTAGAGAGGGCTCTAAAAGCACTGTAAAGTGGTATATAAGACTAAATGCTATTGCTATTGCTATTATGACTCTTCCTTTGTTTTGAGTATTGGAGTTGGCTTGTCCATAACAAAGAAATTTATGGTACCATTGATCCTTACCAATAGGAATGCTCTCACAGGAGGGATCTTGTTCAGTTCCATCAAAAGCCGGAGTGCTTTTTCATGGTTGCTGCAATACTCCTCATATACAATGAACTTGTCTTTCTGTGAGAATGAGAAAAGTAATGTATGTTAATTAAAGCTTTCTATTATTATCGGTATCTTATTGAATTAGTTCCGAAGCAAACTGGTGTTACATGCCCAATCCTAGGGGTGCCCAGGGCTCTTGCACCCACTGCATTCTGCACCAGCTGCAGCTTCCAGATACTCTTCAAGACTAAGCCCATATAAAGCATATTGCAGTAGTCCATTTGGGCAGCAGTGGGTATGGAATGAACTACCCTTCATAACTCTACGGCTGTCTGAGTTTACAAATTCAACCATCGCAATAACCTGCCCACATTCCAATAAAATTAACTGTGCCAACAAAATCAGTAAGTCAGAGGCCACAAGTCCCTGTAGGTTGATCCACATTGTGCTAGGATGCCACTGATCTAAATCATAATGCAACCCAATTTACAGTGTAGGACTAGAACTAGGCACTTCCATAAATCTGGAACACATTTTTCCCATCCTTGTTTGTAATTTGAATTAGAACTAAAAACCTGAATCACAGGAAGAAATTACAAACAGAGGTTACAAAAAAAAAGAATATTTCACAAGAGAGCAGACATTTGTACCATAATCCTTCATAATCTCAATATCTGTGCTGCATGGGAAGATAGAAATCTTCTCATCATATCTGTCAGGTTCCAAACAGAAGGAAATAAAAGGAGACAAACCTGGATGGCTGCTACTTTAGTTTAATCACTTCTTGGCACTCACTGACAATCGCAGATGAAAATCTTGTTAGGGCTACTGCCCTGTGCATCCTACCACCATTTATCCATTAGTTATCACCATCCACCTAATCACACACGCTGTTCCCTCCCATATGACCCGGAAGTTGGCTTATGTTTAATTCTTGAGTATTTACAACCAGCATCTAAATAGTTAATTCACTTGAGTATTTACAACCAGCATCTCAACAGTTAATCCACTTGTTATTTCCGGCTGGCCATGATGATGTCATCCCCCAGTTATTCCCTCCCGTCAATCCTATCAGTTCCTGGGAGGCTCGATGAAGCAGATGCTGGGCTGAAACAAGGTTTGTGCATTCCTCCCCCCAAGAATGGCAGCTCCATGCCGACAGCAAGCTGGAGCTGACAGTTCCTATCACCCATCTCCTCCCACTTATGATTGTATGACTGCAACCTTGTTGCTGGTATCCTTAAGATTTATATTGACTGTTTCCCTATGACTATCATTAAGTGTTGTGCCTTATGATTCTTGACGAATGTATCTTTTCTTTTATGTACACCGAGAGCGTGTGGACCAAGACAAATTCCTTGTGTGTCCAATCACACTTGGCCAATAAAGAATTCTATTCTATTCTAAATTGCATCCCAATATGTCTCGAGGGCACCAGTTTGAAGATTGCTTTAACATATATCCCAATAATGGATAAATAAAGCTCCAAGGCCTGATGGAGCACACATGGGAATTTATACAAGGAAAACATTATATAAGACTTAGTTCTTTAGTATTATAGACATTAATATTACTCAGTTCTTTGCAGCTGACCTTATGCTTGGGAAATAGCACCCAGTGTTGTTTTGTTGATTTTGATTGCAGCTCTGTGACACTGGCCATATTTTTAGAGATTATATTTAGATCATGACATCTCTCGGCAAACCACAGTTCAATATATTCAATAATTATAAAGATGCCAGAGGGCTTTCATCATGTCTTACCAGCTGTCCTTCATGCACAAGACCACAAGAATGAAAGCCACGCTTTAAAATTACTTAGTGCTTTAAGTATTTAATTTTCTCTCTGGGTGACACTGAGGTTTCTTCAAAGGATGAGGAAATTATCCGTTACATAATTAGAGACACTACCCTCAGAAAACTGAACCTGCATAATCAAACACATTATGATCACTGATTAGAACTCTTTAAAAATAGATCTTTTCTTGCTCAGCAAATTCTTTCAGTATGTTACCCTCTAACTTAAGACCACCACACATATGACCACATTACTAAAGTCACTGGATGAATTCCTGCATTATACATGTGACAGTCATGTGTAATTGCAATTCTGTAGGCATCTGTAGGCAACAGGAATATGCAGCTAGCCCATTTCCTGATACAGATACACTGCATGTACTGTATAAAAGGTAAAGGTTCCCCTCGCACATATGTGCTAGTCGTTCCCGACTCTAGGGGGCGGTGCTCATCTCCGTTTCAAAGCCGAAGAGCCAGCGCTGTCCGAAGATGTCTCTGTGGTCATGTGCCAACATGACTAAATGCCAAAGGCACATGGAATGCTGTTACCTACCCACCAAGGTGGTCCCTATTTTTCTACTTGCATTTTTTATATGCTTTCGAACTGCTAGGTTGGCAGAAGCTGAGACAAGTAACGGAAGCTCACCCCGTTATGCGGCACTAGGGATTCGAACCGCTGAACTGCCAACTTTTCGATCGACAAGCTCAGCGACTTAGCCACTGAGCCACCGCATCCCTATGTACTGTATATTCAGCACTATTATTTATTATTATTTTTTATTACTGTTATTACTATTATTCTCTGTTCAAAACAATGTAAAGTCTTTAACTGGTGCCTTCATAACAATGAGTTATTCCTAGGAACCTAGGATGTCATATTCTATCAGTGTAGTACATGTGCAGATCCAAGCAATGTGGCATTTTGCAATTGAGAGATGGGAAGCCTCCATGCAGCCTGTTTTTGGCTGGCAGGGCTGCAGGAGGCCGTTCAGGCCGAAAATGGGGCAGACGGAGCCACGTGCGGCCCCTCCGTGCCCCATTCCCCCCGCCAGCCTGCGGAGGAGAACTACAATGCTGATCCGGCTCTCAAAGAAATCCAGTTTGACACCCCGACTTAAAGAATCTTACATCAATTCAGATATCTCATGAAACACTTGATTGCCAAATCCAATATATTAAATTTGCATCAAGGTACACAATTTCCAAGTCTGGTCACAACCCAGCAAATGTATATTAATATATCATACTCACAAATTTTAAGAAAACATCTCCCAGTTCATGCTGAGAATGAGGTTCCGGATGTAAACGATATTCTAAAGCAGTCAGGAAGTCATTATGAACATCAAGTATATCTTCCATATTGGAAAATAAAATCTGTAACATTAAAAAAAAAAAAAAAAAGAAACTGGTAATAATTGCCTGTGAAATCTTTGCAGATTCTTATCCCTCCATCCATTTGAAATAATCCTTATTGTGTTTGTTTTACATTGTTTAATATTTCATAATAAAACAATTTAGAATTTAATTGAAAAATTAGAAAACAACATGGAGTAAAGGCTATGCAAGAACTAGGAAACTTAATTAACTATGGTTGGCATATGTCTGAACAAAGATTATCCTATTGCAAAGTGTTAAGTGCTTGATAACTTAATATTTTCACTAACTGCAATGAATATCGGTCAGACTTTTGAAATGAAAAGTTCAACCCTTTGGTTTAATAACATAGTAAAAAGAAAAAAAAAAAGCAGTGGTAACCTCTGTGTGTGTAATAGACAAGTTAGCAGTGGGTCACAATCCTATCCCCATCCATTTTGCATATGCACATGACATATCCACCATCTTGCTGCATTTCACACACACACACACACACACACACACACACATGTGTAAATTCCACTGTATATCTTATGACAGAACATACAGACAGTTTTAAAAAATAAACTGAAAACATTCCAAAATGCATTTTTCCTCTATTTTCTACAATGCAACACAATTAATGTTTATTGCTAATTTTCCATATAAGTTTTTAAGATGGAATGGTAGTTATCACTATGTTTTATCAGACCAGCTATCATAAACAAGCATAGCTACCATAATTACTGGTTGCAAATCAACTTAACTTCATCTCTGTTTCAATTCTGATTTGGCAAAAGAATGCAAATCACTGTTGCACAGTTCAGATGTTATAGTAAACTAGAAGCTGATATCATCATGAATTCCTTATGGCATCTTGTCCAACTGGTATTGTTTCACCATTAAAGCTTGTAAGATCTCTAATACTCTTCTCAGCATGAAGAGGCATGAGCAGAGGCAACTATATTGATGGAATCTGACAGACTTCAGTTATCCAACTGTATGTGCTGCCTTTTGTCTCTTTCTTAGATGCTTGAAAGTGTCCCATTAGTCAGCAGTCAAAGACAGGAATGGCTAAGTATTACTAAGATGATTTTAATAAGATGATAAAACCTTTCTAGAGAAAACTAAGTAATATTGAAGAGATTACACAGAAAGTTCCAAAGACTTAAACTTAACTTTTCTTGTTGCTGTTTCTTTTTCAGTTATAACTTAAAGACAGAAAACTGGTAGCACAGTAGTTATCTGAATTTAAAATTTCTTGCAAGGAATACGCCATAGACTTCTACATCATTTACAGTACTGAAATCTAGTTACCATAGAAGAGAACTATCTGTATGAAATTGAGGGTTCATCTAGATCAGGGCTGTCAAACTCCTGGCCTGCGGGCCAGATGCGTTGTGTGCTGGCCATGCCCACGCCCAGTTTAGCAAAGGGGGGGAGCCCCGATATGTCATGTGACAACACCGTGATGACATGAGTTTGACACCCCGATCTAGATTAGCATCCCGAGTCAAAAGATAAACAGTTATCTGCTTCTGGAAAGGCACATAAAGTGTTTAAGCCAAAGTCACAAATGGGAAACCTGAAAACATCAACGTCAACACAAGGAAGATAATGAGGCAGAACTCTATGTCACTCTGTGCTGAGACTGTACAATACATGGAACCATAAAGATAACAAATGTTCTGTGTTCAATAACTCACTAAGTCATAAAAGAATTAACCAGTGTTTTACTTTTAGCATGCTGTCCAAATCCAGCTATTAGGATTGCAACTGTCTTGATTAAGCATTTTGGGTATATCCAGCCTTGGAAATCAAGAAAAGGAGAGAGGTACAATTTTTGCTTTGTTGAAAGTGGGTTCATGAATTCAGGGAAAAAACACAGATAAGCAGCAACAGCAGCGGCAGTAGCAGCAAATCACTATGTGAGGGAATGTACAGAAGCGAGAAGGTAGTTCCAGGAGGAAAGGCCTTCATTCCAGAGGAGTAAGAGGCAATTCAGTTCAGATATCATGTGTGAAAGAAAGAGGGTGAAGACAGTTTCTCCCTAATACTTTCCAGAGTATATTATGGATGCAGATAAGGGAGTGCTCATTCTGGAAAGATTTTGTCTATAGTTGGGAAACAATAAAGAATTCAGCTTGGAAGAATCACCATTTGGCCTGACATGCCATGGCACCAAAATGGCAATATATGAACAATAACGTCTACATGCAAACCCTAGTATTATTGTATTTACACTTTGACATTAGATGAAGTATGTAAGTTACATCATTTGTGATGTTGTCATGCACTGATTGTTATTTCCTTCCTTTGTCCTTCCCTCTCATAGATGCCCATGATCTTCGTCCATCTAACTGCTAGTAGCTATAGTTTGTAATTAGTATAGCCTTTATTGTCATTGTACATCATATGTACAACGAAATTGGTCACATCCAATTTATAAAACATTTTGTAAAGGCATGTAGCCTTTCTATGGCAAGTATTCAAAGGTTTGATACACTAACGTTTCATTTATCTATCATAGTTAGTAATCTACAGAACTGTCTTCCATAAATCTAAAAACTTTTAGCTTAATGGCTGGACTATGAATAGGGATACAATTTCAAGTATCTAAAACACAAAATGGATTAGAAGATTTTAGGCAATTAAATTTCTCTAAATTTGAATGCTTTCAAAATAAAGACTTGTGAAGCCCTTTAAGGGCGTGGCTAGCTATTTTCTAAAGCACCTGAAGACCAGACAAGGAATAATGGAAGGAAACTGATCAAGGAGAGATTCAACCTAGAAATAAGGACAGAAATTTTGACAGTGTGAACAATCAACCAATGGAACAGCTTGCCTTCGGAAGTTGTGGGAGCTTCATCACTTGAGACTTTCAAGAAGAGATTGGACTGCCATTTGTCAGAAATGGTGTAAGGTTTCCTGCTTGGGCGGACTAGATTGGACTAGATGACCTACAAAGTCCCTTCCAACTCTGTTAATCTGTCTCCCGCTAAAGGGGTAGTGGTTATTTGTAATGCTCTCTCTTCTACTTGGCACATAGGTTGGATAAAAATATAATTACAAAATAGAAAAGAGTATATGTTTCCTTTAAAAGTCATCAAACGAGCATTACCACCACTAATTTCATTTGGTACAAATAGTTCAAACTTCAATTATGCACTCAAAGAATAAAAAAATAAACTAGTTGCGATTATAAGGAAAATTATTTTGCAGTCATAAAACTGAGCAAATAAGAAATACCAGTTATAAAATAGCAAGACATACTATTCATCAGTTAAAAAAGAATAGTAGCCAGAAGTAGATAGTACAATAGAGCCTTGATAGTACAGGGGTTTAGTGCACCCTGTTATTAACACAGCTGCCTGCAATTTCTGCTGGTTCGAATCTCTCCAAGGCTCAAGGTTGACTCAGCCTTCCATCCTTTCTAAGGTAGGTGAAATGAGGACCCAGTTTGTGGGGGCAATAAGCTGACTTTGTATAAAAATATACAAAAGTATGAAGGCTATTGCTTAACGCATTGTAAGCCGCCCTGAGTCTCCGGAGAAGGGCGGCATATAAATCAAATTAAAAAAAAAAAAAAAGAAGTGTTTAAACGGACAGAAAATAAAGTAGCTAATATAATCTGATAAGGCATTGCTGTAGTTCTAATTAGAGTAAACCAAATAAAATATATTGCTTGAACCATTTCAAAACTGAAGAAAGGCCAGCTACATATATGATAAAGGGCTGCAACTCCATTGCAGAAGGCCTTAACCCTGAAGTTTTATTTATTGACTAGAAATACATCCCACTGAAATCAGTGAAGCTTACTGGGCACAGAGCAGCCTAAAGGGGCAGAGATAACAAGGAGACAGATCAGTGGGGTGAGCTCAAGTGGAGGTGAGCGTGGAAAGCAGAAGAGACGGTGATGAGGCCAGTGAAGGCGGCAGAGGAAGAACGGTAGAGCAGCAGGGATGGGAAATTGTAGTGTGGCGGGGTGCAGGCCAGAGCACAGGGTGGCAGGGGAAGCGGAGTACAGGGCAGAAAGCAAATTGGCTTTGGTAAGGGCAGCAGAGTGTAAGGAAGTGGGGGTGCAGGGCAAAGTGCAGAGAGACAGAGCAGGAGGGATGGCAAGTGCAGGTGGCAAGAGTATAGGGTTGCGCTTAGGGCAGGGGACACAGTTCAACAAAAAAAGCATAGATGGATTGGACATAGACCCGTTGGGGGCATTTAAGCTCACCTGCATGTAAATGTGGATGAGTTTGCCAAGCACTTGAATTTTGACCACATGACCATGGGGGCGCTGCAACAGCGGTAACTTTAAAAACCGGTAATAAGTGCCATTTGTTCAGCACTGTAATAACTTCAAAAAGACACTGAATGAATGGTTGTTAAGCGAGGACTACCCGTATGTACATCTTTATTTCTAAACTGTCTTTTAAAATCTCCCTAGGAAATTCGGCAAAGAGAAATATAAAACAGAAATATGATTGTGCATCTGGAGAAAAGCCCCAAAAAACTTCAGGATGCAGGATTTGATTGTAAGACAGATATATTTAGAACGTTGACAGGCAATAAATTAATTGCAGTAAAAACGACAGTAACATCACTAACTTTTTATCTGCAGCATTTAAAAGCTATAAAAACTTCACTACCAATTTTTGTATTTGTTTGTTTGCTGAGGACAACAGAGTAGCTTGAGGACTAACTGGCTTTGAAAGAAAAGTCAATGAAATGCATGATTGCTTTCTAAAAGAAATGAAGGAATTTAGCAAGAAGGGAAAATAGAAGCATCTACCGGTAATTTTCCAAGTCAGAGATACAATACTTTGCTTTTGAATTGAACAAGGAATTTAAAGGAATGGAGATTGTAAGTAGAAATCATAGATTTATCCACTAGACCCTTTTGGTTTTAAAAGAAACAATATTTGGGGACTGAGGTTGGACTTGAGTCTCATTATCTGCCTGTGGCCGCAACATTCATTTCTTCATTCTTTGTAGGATACAATATTACTGGACTTTTCAATTAAACAGATGAAAAAGAAAAGATACTCCCTGCTGTTTTCTGCCTACCATATCTTGTAGGAGTATATAGTTTCTGTTCATTTAAGGTAATGTGGCAATTTAAACATTGCCATTAACAAAATTAATGTTGAGCTCCACATTATCTCACTCTTAACCCAAAAATGTTTTGGAACCATTACCTTGACATTTTCCTCTGTTATATATTTCTCAGCTTTATCCACTGCATTTTGTCTAATTCGATGCAGAAAGGCCTGCAGGGAAATAAAAAAGTTAATTATTTTCAAGCTGATCCTTCTTTAATTTCACTTTTATTCTTTCTTCTGGATTTCACAGCATGAGCCATGAGATACATATCTGGGATAAAGAGGAGATCATTTTACATACTTATAATCATCAGTTGTAACATTTTGGTGCAGGTTGCTCCACGAATCTCGATAAAAGCATCTCTTTCAAGTTGCTTGCAGCTTGTCTGACAACAAGCAGCTTCCTTCAGAAGCACTTGTGGTACTTAATTTTGCTTAGAGAATTGGCACCACTGGCACACCAAAGGAAACTGCTCTTTGCTTAACCCCTCTGAAGCTCCCTTTAGTCCTATAAAAAGGTGACTGTTCTGCATTGATTAGGGAGGTGTGATGTCTGGATTTCATCAGACAAAAAATATCTGTGTCAAGTTAGGGGGAGGTAGGTGAGGGTAGAACTGAACCAAATAAAGTGGGGAAAATAAGGACACTTTGAAAGCAACATATAGCATATCTGTTTATGAAGTCTTATAACCTTTTTCTCTTTGGGTGCCAAAAACGCACGTGCAGCATGCGATAGCGTGCGCATGTGCCGGCACCCATAATGCAATGTGCACCCCTGCGCATGACCCACCTGTGCATGCACACGCAACCCCCCCCACGCAACCCACGCAACCCCGTGCATGCACACGAGGGATGGGATTCAAAAATTTTAGCAACCTGCACCATTGTGGGTGGGGCTTTTCGACCTCCCCAGGGTCTGGAGGCTTTCCTCAGGCTTTGAAGGCCCTTCGGAGGCCGGAAACAGGCCTGTTTCCGGAACTTCTGAGAGGCCCGTTTTTTGCCCTTTCCAGGCTCCAGAGGTTTTTCCTGAGCCTCCGGGAGGGCAAAAACGGTCTCCCCCTGGCTCCGGAAGCCCTCCGGAGGCCGGAAATGCATGTGGTGCTCCCCACCACGCTCCACCGCACATGTGCATGCGACCCCGCTACATGTGTGTGCGTCTCCCACATGCGCCCTGCCCTCTGTGCATACTGAAAATCAGCTGGCTAGCAGGAGGCACACATGTGCATTGCACGTGAGCTGGGCGATGGCTCACATGCCCGGAGAGAAGGCTCTGCATGCTAGCTGTGGCACGCGTGCCATAGGTTCGCCATCACAGGCTTATAATGCAGTCTCCCTACCCCCTACCCCCCACCCCCCAATTGCATCTTTGTTTCAACCACACATCAACACAGAACTACAGAATTGGAAAAGGCTTGTAATGATACATGAGAAAGACCTTGAGAGACGGGTCAAAGAAATGCTGCCTAGGTAATGATCAGATAAGAGAGGGCATAGCCCGCAGCTGCATAATAGGCAGAGAAAGAGACTCAGAAGGGACACCCTCCACATGCCAAGTTCTCACGCTGTAAAGGAAATTGAGGGCGGCTTGCAAGAGTCAGTTGATATAGCCTTACAATAAAGTAGAATTAACTCATATGGTCATGTTTCCTTACTGACCTGGAAAATCTGACAGGGTTTTTTAGTCCAATCCTTTTTAGGAATCCAAACTATACCATCCCTGGCTGCTGGGCCTCTACTTGAACACATCCAAGGAAAAGATTATCATTTCTTCCAGTAGTAATTAACTTCCACTGTACAATCATTAAGAGGTATTTTAACTGGAATCTGTTTTCATGAAACTTAAAATTATTATTACTGTTCTGCTCTCTTGGAGAATAGAATGTAACATCCCGAACAATACTACCCTAAGAATACCCAGGTGCATATACTCCACTCATCAAGTTTGCAGTTCCTTATATTATCCTATATAAAAGCAAGAGGAATAAAAAAATTCCTCTTGTATCTATGACCATCACCGCTAATTTTCACTGTACCTGTCTGTTGTGGCTCCATTACCTGAGCCTGTGTCATCGGCAGGAGAGGACTCCGAGAGTGAAGGAGAGGAGTTGGCAAGGCCTCCCTCTCCAGGACCCTCCTCTCTGGCAATGCCTTTGGTGTCCGCCGAAGGTCAAGAGATAGGGCCAGGGCCAAGCACGTCCACGCAGCCACAGGTGGACAGTGATGAGGGAAATGAGTCTTGGCTGGATCCTCGGCAGCGTCGCAGAGATAAGCGCGCGCAACAAAAGAAAAGGCATGCCAGAGATTAAGCTGAGTCACTGGACCACACCCCACAGGGTATAAAAGGGGGTGAGGTGGCCATTCAGACTCTGTGACGGACAAAACTAACTACTATCGAGTCACATTGCATCTCTGGAAACAACATTATCTGCCTTGGATTTAATTACGGACTGGACAATTCTTGAACTGTGTGTATTTTGTTTATGAGTAAAGTTCTTGGCAAGCAGCTACTGGGTTGCTGCCAAGCCTCTTATCGGAAGAATTGGTTGTCTGCCATTTTATTTAACCCCCGGCTGTCTGTTTGTGTGCGTGTGTGAGACAGGGACAGAACACTGTCATGTTTCCCTAAAACATAGTATCTCATTTGAGGTGGTCTGGTCAGTGCAGAATATAAAGTATTGTAAATATATTAGAAGAATTGCTGAATTAGCTCAAGATCCATCCCAGTTCTGCATCATTTCCCTCATGTTTTCTTCTCTTGTTGTTAATCCTGAAATAAAATCAAAAGCCTCTAATTGCCTTCATCAAACTTCTTCCAAAGCCTGAGGTACCATATACCATATCTAATTCCATGTGAAGACTCACTTAACAAATGTCTCACTTAACAACAGAAATTTTGGGCTCAATTGTGGTCGTAAGTCGAGGACTACCTGTATAACACAATGTCTGCTCTAGCTAATATAAAGGTAGTTCCTGACTTACAACCATAATTGAGCCCCAAATTTTGGTTGCTAAGTGAGTTTTGCTCTATTTTACGAACTTTCTTGCCACAATTGTTAAGTGAATCACTGCAGGTATTAGGTTTGTAACTATGGGGATGCTGCAATAGTCGTAACTGTGTAAAACAGTCATAAATCACTTTTTTCAGTGCCATTGTAATTTTGAATGGTAGGGAAGGGGAGGGAGGGAGGGAGGGGGAGAGAGAATGTGAATTGGCATACCAATAATGTTCATTTTTCTGAATATAATTGGAGTTAGAGATTCAAGGGAATGAGGAAGAGACACAGGGAAAGTATCAACAGATGCCAAAAATCTCTTTTAGTTTCATCAATCCTTTTTCACTAATGGTAAATGGGATTCAATTTTCAAGACACTCCGTAATACAGAATGGGGAAAACAGCTGCTATTTAGCAAAAGACTGGCTGCTACTATATTTAGAAAACTAAGCAGAGGTCTTTTTAATTCAGGATAAGCTGTGGATAATTCCAGCTAATTGAGCATTTATTACTCACAGTCGCAATTGCTAACAGAGTACCAGAATCTGTCACAACTATGTGGATTCGCCTGTGATACTTTGCAGTAAAGGATGTGTGTTGCTTCTTGTTCTCATATGCATTATTAATTACTGCTAGTGTATTATATATCATCAGCCCACAGGCCTATTGATTAAGATTTAAAGTCCAATAATCTCCCAACAGCTATAGTTTCTCTGCTGTGATTTATAGGCTGTATAATTTATTAAAGTATTATCATACAACCAAAGCTATTTCTTTGCCTATAATACACAAACTGGTTTTAGCAGATTTACCACTGTAATATTCAAACTGTAATACTTTTCTACCCAATGAGCCAGGGGTGAAATGCTCCGGGTTCAGACCGGATTGCCTGATCCGGTAGCGATGCCGGCAGGTGGTTCGGAGAACCGGTAGCAAAAAACCCTGCCCCCCCCCCCCCCCACATGCCCAGCTGAGCCGCACAATCATCAGAGGGGTTTTTTTTTACTTTTTTTTTTTTTTTTACTTTTAAAAGCATTTTTTCTTCTGCCTAAGTTTAAAAAAAAGCCTCTGATGATCGCGGGGCTCAGCTGGGATTGGCAGAGCCTTTCAAAAGCATTTTTTGTACAACCTCTTCTGCTGAAGAGGTTGTAGAAAAAATGCTTTTAAAAGTTTTTTTAAAAAGTTGGCCACACCCACCCAGTCACATTACCCCCCCCCCCCCAACCAAGCCCACAGAATGGGTAGTAACTAATTTTACATTTCACCACTGCAATGAGCTGGACCTAGCCTAACCTAGCTGATCTCAGAAACCTAAGCAGGACTGGACCGGGTTAATACTTGGATGGAGGGCAACCAGGAAATACCAGGGTTATAGGCAAGAGAGGGAAGTTAAGCTGAAGTTCTTGGAGAACAATTGAAGCAGCAAGTCATTCAATAGCCCGCTTTCAGACAAGTACAATGGGATGCAAGTAAAATGAGAACAACCACAGTGACTCAATGAGAATTTAGGATGAAGTAGAGCTACCTACTCCAAAATAATGTCAGTTTTCTGAAGGAGCAGAAGCAGCTATCATTCAATTGTGCTTAATTTATTTTTTAATGCAAAGTGCCTTATGTTAACTTTCTGCCAAAAAACAAATGATAAGGATTTTAACCACTATCTGCTCCACCTCAACTTGCTTAATGCCTCTTCCCTGTGCACACTCAGTGCAGAAAAATATTACAACATAATGGATGCTTAGCTAAATTCTTTATCCTTGGCACTGTGAAATCATTATACCAAACTATTTTTATTGAACTTAAATGTTAAAATTAGCGGGCAGCTCTAGTCTGTTGACAATCAAGACACATATTTATTTTTTCTCTGATGTTCTTGATGAAAGCAGGTGTCTGACTCAATTAAGTGTTATTATCTTCTTGAGCATCCACAGTCCAGTTGCAAGATCAACAAATTTGTGTAAGTTTTACATACAAGATTTATAGTAGTCAATGGAATGCTTGTTTTCTTTCAAACTCTACTGGCTGCTGTAACCCACATATAATATTTACTTATTATTTCCAACTTGCTTGACTTGACTGCCAGCTTTCCAAGGTGACAGAAGATAGCTTTGTCACATATCTTGATAAGGTGTAAAATGTTTTAGATAAATCTTTAAAAAGAGATGCATGCTTCTCTGTTGTACAACTTGTAAAAACCTGAATCAAGGACAACTTGCATGACACCTGATTATCAAGGCCAAGAAGCACAGAAGTCATCTAGTTTTCTGAAGATATTAAAAAAAAAAAGGAAAAGTGAAGTTCAGCTATAGCAACAAATAATAACTATAATTGTTGTACCCTATTTCAGCAAAATAAGCATGAAAATAACACAGAATTATTTTTAATTCAAATAATTCAATTAAAATTTAATCTTTAACTTTTTTTAAAAAAATCCCTCCCAAAAATCCCAAGGACAAAATATTTATTTTTTATTTTTCCTACTTTATATTTATATGTGGTTTTAAAGTGCTTTGGGTGTTCACTTTGATCAAAAAAGGCAGCATATAAATCAAACAGGGAACTAGTTAGGTAGATAAACCTGACCTGTCAAACAAAGACATTTCACAGATAGCAGTTTCTTTCGTCACTGAGTTTCTGTCAAAAGCAGAATTAGAGAAATAGAAGCGGGTTCCAAATAGAAATGACATTTCTTGACCTCCATAAATTTCTATGAATGAACCATGGCTACAACTGAACAATCTCACAAGGAAGATTCTTAAGTCACCAAGAAGGAAAAAAAAAAATTAAAAGCTTTCCAAAACGTGAGCTTGCTGCTTTAGTTAGATACCCAAATCTCTCAGAGTATCTCTATAAACTTTATGTTTAAGGTAAGGCAGTTTATCCCCAGTTTGCAGAAGAAATGGTTGAAGAGGAATGAAAGATACTGAAGGCTGAGTTGGAAATATGAACCAGTTACCTCCCATGATGTGGTTATTTTCTTGAGCTTCAATGCTAGATTGCTACAAGATAAGCAGGCAGCAGGCAACATTTTGAATAGTGTTTTATTAGCACAACAGTCAAATTGCTTTTCTATTTAAAACTGGTATGAATTGTTGTACAACTATCTTCTTGTCACTCCTGATAATTAACTATAGAAGACATCCTTGTTTGTTCGAGTTATTAACAGAAAATATAAAATAGCTCCACAGGCCTATCTGTAAATTGCAAAGAGCATTTGTCCGTGTGTAAAAATACATTGAGAAATTGGAAGAAATTCAAAGCATTTGGAAAACAATTTCCATGCCAGAGATGGTGCATGCATTCTTATGTGAACTTTCATAATTGGCATTTCCTTAAATTTTATGTGAAATGTTATGCACTGAATGGATTTAAAAAAAAAAAAAAATCCATACAGTGCATAACTCTAGAAATGGAATAAGATAAATTTAATATTTTTAAAAAGTGAGAAATTCTATAGATCTATATGCCACACCTCATATGTCAAATTAGCTATCACAATCAATGTTTGTTTCAATGATGCAGAATAAATGTTTCTGTTTGTTTTAGGTACTCAGCTTTGATACGATGTTAAATCTGCACATAATCGCATACTCAAATAAGGTGCACAGGTAGTCATCGACTTACAACCACAATTGAGTTCAAAATTTCTGTTGCTAAGTGAGACATTTGTTAAGTTAGCTTTGCCCCATTTTACGACCTTTCTTGCCACAGTTGTTAAGTGAATCACTGCAGTTGTTAAGTTAGGAACACAGTTGCTAAACAAATCTGGTTCCCCATTGACTTTGCTTGTCAGAAGGTCACAAAAGGTGAGCCCCCCCTCCCCCCCAGGACACTGCAACCATCATAAATATGACTCAGTCACCAAGGATCTGATTTTTGTTCATGTGACTGTGGGGATGCTGCAACAGTCATAACTATGAAAAACGGTCATAACTCAATTTTTTTCTGTGCCGTTGTAACTTTGAGCAGTCACTAAACACACTGTTGTGAGTTGAGGATTACCTGTATTCTCCCTCCTTTTGAAAAAGCTGTCAGTACTACTTTATTTTTATTTATTTTTTAAAAGTTTTTTATTTTGAATACATTAAAACAAGACACAAACACACAACATTTATATATATATATATATATATATATATATATATATATATATATATATATATATATAACTTTTTCTTACAGCTATTTCAAAGTGATCCTTTCTTGCTATTTACATATATTTACACATATTTTAAACTTTGTATTATTCAACAATTATTTTCCATCTTTTTTTATTTCGTCTACATTGTACCTTGATCTTCAACATTTTCCCCCCTCTCTCGTTTATTCCTCTTTCTCATTTTTCCTATTCTCCAACCATTCATACCATCTACACCACATTTGTAATATTCTGTATCCTCTTTCTCCTTGAGTTCTTTTGTTAATTTGTCCATCTCTGCGCATTCTAAAATTTTCCTAATTAAATCCTCTTCTGATGGTAGATTCTCCTTCTCCCAATTTTGCGCATAGACTATGCGGGCTGTTCAGTACTACTTTAATGGGAATACTTCGGTGCAGTTATGTTGATAATCTACTCACTTCTTAAATCCAGTGTTTATATACTACAAAAAAAAAAAAAAAGAACTCCTGCTATGTTTTGGAATTTCCGTCTGGCATACTGCCAGTTCACAGGAACTACAAAGGAATTTTTCTCCTCTTTGCTCTTATGAAACGCTCAAATCCTCTCACCAGAAGCCCCTGTTCAAAAGTGGCACTGAAGCCAGTAAGATTTGCTGACACTTAACTGATGGCAGATCTCTACTCAAACCAGTAAATGGCTTTTACCTCCACAGAAGGAATCGAAAGAAGTCGCTGAGATCAAACAATGGGTTCTTAACAAGTGCGGATTTAAAGGCAGGGAGACTGACAAGTGCAGATGGCTCCTGCTGTTTCCAAGAGCCCATGTTCTCCAGCCCTTGCCAGGAACTGGACCAATCTTTCCTGTTCATAACATCAGTAAATCCCTCGTGACAGTGAAATTACATGTTATAGTCAAGCAACCGGGAGGAGTTTCAGTGGATCCAAACTGCATTAGACTTTCCTGTTGAGGAAAGTAGATACCCAACCACCCCTCTAAATCCATTCATTAAAACTGGGGGTACTAATCCTCAAAGATGCTTAAATAGGTGGATTCAAGAAGGATGTTCAAGAAAGCATGTAGATTAGGGTGGATTGCTCTGTTCAGTATTCCAGTCAGGCATGCCTCCTTTCCATTCCCAACCACCCTTGAGTTCCCATCTACTTCCAATGATGACTAAATCCATCACATTAAGTCACAATGTTGTTTGTGTAATGTGTTTTAGCCACAATGTCCAAGGGCTATGCTGCAGCATAACCTACTTAGAGAGGACTATAAAGCACTGTGAAGCGGTATATAAATATCTAAATGCTATTGCTATTGCTCAGTGGTAGAATTCAAATTTTTTACTACTAGTTCTGAGGGCGTGGTTTGGTGGGCATGGTGTGGCTTGGTGGGCGTGGCAGGGGAAAGATACTGCAAAATCTCCATTCCCACCCCACTCCAGGGGAAGGATACTGCAAAATTCCCATCCCTCCCCACTTCTGGGGGAAGGATATTGCAAAATCTCCATTCCCTCCCCACTCTGGGGCCAGCCCCAGGTGGTATTTGCTGGTTCTCCGAACTACTCAAAATTTCCGCTACCGGTTTTCCAGAACCTGCTGAATTTCACCCCTGCTATTGCTATAAACCAAGCTAAGCTTGAACACACTTGTTAGTCTGGTCCTCATCTCAAGCTGCTCTCTAAGAGTCCTGCACAGATCATTCAACAAGGTTGCAAAGCCACTACTTAAAAGCTAATTGCAACTTCTCTGAAACATTCTTGTGGCTACTTCTATCAGAACAACTGGCATAGAATGGCTTGCACAAGCTCTTCCCAAGACAAACACTGCACATTGAATAAAATTGGAAGATAGGCTTTGCCCATAATCATTGAAAGATAGGTGGCCTACAAATTAAATTACATTAAATTACATTTCAAATATATTCCTGACAGCCACTGATCTTAACACTTGGGTGAAGAAATATTTCTGGCTGCAATGGGAGGGGCTCGAGGAACACCCTCAACATCTTTCCATGTCTAACTGTAATGGCAAAATTTTATATTTATGAATCATGATGATGATGATGATGATGATGATGATGATGATGATGTTGCCTTTAAAGAAGAGTGTTTCATGCTTACAGTTTCACATTACAGTATTTACACAATTATATCCCTACAGTCCTAAGCCAGAACTAAAAGGGAAATTTGCCTCTGTTATTCTGAAACTCACAGAAAATTAATGTTGATTGTAGGAACAAATATTTATTTATTTATTTATTTATTTATTTATTTATTTATTTATTTATTATTTATTTATTTATTATTTTTTATTATTTATTTATTTATTATTTTTTATTTTTTATTTATTTGTTTATTTATTTATTATTCATTCATTCATTCATTCATTCAATTTGTATGCCGCCCCTCTCCGAAGACTCAGGGTGGCTCACAATGCATTTAAAATCATTATAAAATACATCCAAAAATTAAAAACATTAAAACTCATTCACACCATTCATGGCCGGATCTCGCCAGATCGCAAGAGCGAGATCAACGGCCCCAGGCCTGGCGGAAAAGCCAGGTCTTCACCGCTTTTTGGAAGGCCAATAGGGTGGGGATGGTCCGGACCTCACGAGGTAACTGGTTCCAGAGAGCTGGGGCAGCCACAGAGAAGGTCCTCCCCCGCGGGCCCGCCAGCCGGCATTGTTTAGCTGACAGAACCCGGAGGAGACCAACTCTGTGGGATCTTATCGGTCGTTGGGAGTTATGCGGTAGAAGGCGGTCTCGAAGATACCCTGGCCCTGAGCCATGTAGGACTTTAAAGATAATAACCAACACCTTGAATTGTGACCGGAGACCAATAGGGAGCCAGTGCAGCTCACGGAGAATTGATGTAATGTAAGTGTACCTAGGTGCACCCACGACAGCTCGCGCGGCTGCGTTCTGGACCAACTGTAGTCTCCGAACACTTTTCAAGGGTAGCCCCATGTAGAGCAATAATCTAACCGTGAGGTGACAATACTTAGATGAAGAGGACAATTTCTATTTTATTCAGGCCTGAGGAATTAAAGGAAAATAAATCTCACCTCTCTGGGTTCAACAGTTACAATAACAATCACTATATACCTGTAACTAATGTTCTATGCCAGTGATGGTGAACCTTTTAGACACTGAGTGCCCAAACTGCGCACACGCGCATGCCCAAAGTGAAAGGTGCACACATGTGCGTGAACACGCGCATGTGACAACATGCACGGGCATGTGCAGCAGAGACCCAAAGACCATCTGGATGGTGGGAGGCGGGGCATCCCAGCACTGGCAGTGTGGCAAGAGGTAAGATCTTTTTCCTTCGTGAGCTTCTGTTTCGTTGTTTGCAGGGAAACAGAAGCTCGCAAAAGAAACGTCATAGAGATCTGACCTGGGGTGATGGTGCCAGCAGAGAGGGCTCTGCATGTCATCTCTGGCACATGTACCATGGGTTCGCCATCACAGTTCTATGCTTTCTGCCATGTCCAGTTTGGCCTGGCATAAATTGGGGAAGGGGGGAAGTCTCTGCCAAACACCTAAGAAAGGAAGAATAGTACCAAGTGGCAGAAGCTTTGCAGCGGTTCTGTTTTTCTCTTGCAATTGCAGACAAGGTCTAATCATTTCCTAGCCATTTTGTCTTTTTTTCAGGGAGCACTATAGCTTTCAAAAACAGCATCTTACACGTGTAGTATATCTAGATATTTAACTTACTACTTATCGTTCCTCGCAATTGGATGCTATGTGCTGCTCAGTAACAGTTCATGGGGAATACAAGAAGAAGGGGAATAGTCCTGACCTCCTATCCTGCTCCTGGGCTTTCCAGAGCATCCAATTGTTCACTGAAGGAAACAGGATGCTGCTAGTCTTCCCAGGACTTTGGTCTATTTCTACAGAGTTTCTTTTATTTTCATACTGTTATTTTGTCAGATGTAAATGCCTTATTCTCTAATGTGTAAATAATGTATATATGGAACATCAGGGGTTAACTTATTACTTGAGCTTTAATGTATTCATATTTTACCACTCCCATTCCTGGCTCCGCCCCTTGTATATAAAAGGAGCCATCTTCCCCATTTTCCTTGCTTCTATCTTGAATATTCAGCGAATATAGAATGCCTATTATGATTAAAGAGAATTATATTTAAACCTATAACTTCTATTATCTTTATTGAGTCTGATCCTGAAAATATTGCAACAAGCTGGTAGCAGAGGATGGTTAATTGACTCAATAAGTAATTAAAAATGTCCAAGAAAGATAGGCCCAACACCAGGGCCTACAGCAAAGAAATAGAAACTGATCAAGAGATGATCAACGAATCCACTAATGCGATTTCGAGAGAATCCGAAGAATACACCACTGAAGAAGAAGAACTGATGAGTGAAAATAACGACCAGGAAGAAATCGAGATAGAAAATAACGAACTCAGGTCAGAAATATTAAAAATACTAAAAAGCCAAAAGAATGATGAAAGCCTCATCGCGGACCTCCAGGAGATGCTGAGGAACAGCGGAGCAGCGAGAGAGAAAAACATCATTAAAGAAAAACCCAAAGATCAAAAAACTGTGAGTGAAATGACTACTGAGAAAATAGTTGTAAAAAAGAAAAGATGTGACCCCGCGCGAAATTTTGAACGGCAGCCATCTTGGTTTCAACGAACTTCAAAAGAGAGTGAAGCAGAGCCAATCAAAACGCTCAGTTCAAAATTTCTGGCGCGAAAAACGCTATCAGACGAAGAAAGTGAAAAAGAAGTCTCAAACTCTTCAGATGAACCAAAATCAGAAAGTGAAGACGATTTAACAAAGTCTCAAGTAGAGTCAGCAATGAAAACACTTTTTGCTGCTTTTGGGCCAAGATTGAAAATTTCTAAGACATCAACGAAGAAGCAAGCAATCAAACCGACAACTCAAGACCTGCACGCTCCCATCCTGACTTCGAAAACGACGACACCCGAGCCCAGAGAGCCATGCCGATTCCGTCCTACACCGCAGACAGAATCGAGTGCCAGCACACACAAGAGAAAGAGAAGAACCGCCGCCATCACCAAAGCCCCAAAAACCGAGCCAGAGACCGACTCATCTGAAGAGGAGCGGATCGAGAGAGCTGAAATGGAGAGAACCTTCCACAACGGCGCCAAAGAAGAAATGAGCAACGCGCATGTGCAAAACTACGTAGACGGCCCCGAAAGACTTGAACTGGCCAGAGAACCGCGCAGACTCGTTACAAGCATCCCAATGCCGTTCTGTAATTTCCTGCACTTGAGAGACCACGGACTGCCTCAGGTTGTAAGTAATGGACAAAATAATGTGGGGAACTTACCCAGTGACTTCCCAAAACTTAGAGTTGATGGCATTAATTTACAAGAGTGGTACCAACAGCTTCAGGTTATTTTTATGAAAGAAAATTTACTATTCTTTATAACTAGTCCTCCAAGAAGACCTTGGACTTTAAAAATAGACTGTTTACATCATAGAGCATTTTTCATAATAATTTCTAGCGTGTCTCCTGCAATGTATCATAGCATCAAACCAAACCTAACTGTATCAGAAATAATTCAATGCATGTTTAATCTATTTCACAGCGATAGCGTAGCCACAACCACAAGAATGTCTAAGGATTTCTTTTCTTCTAGAGTGAAACCAGGGGTTTCTATAAGTGAACATTTGATAAATCTAAACAAAATAAGAGCTGAGCTGCAATTGAGGGGGGAAGTGATTTCAGATCAAACTATGAAAAGTGTTATTATCAATTCACTTGATCCATCATGGGATAGCTTTATGTCACACTTAGATACCATTAATTTGGGATATTTATCAATAGAAAGTCTATCTAACAAATTGATAGCAGAAGACAATTCAAGAAAAAATCGTTCCAGTAACCAAACAGAACACAAATCTTTTAGGAAAGTAGTCTTTCAAGATAAATGTAATGAAGCCTTTAGATGCCACAATTGTGGATCCAGGGAACACAGTAGAAGAGACTGTCCCAAAGTCCCAAGGGAGAGACATAGGCCAGAATATAGGAGCAAATACAATTACAGACAATCTTCCACAGATAGACACAAATATAGAAGTCCACCAAACTACAGAGAAAGTAGAGGGGGTAGAGAAAATTCAAAAGAGAGAAAATCTGGGTCACTAAATGGGCTAAATAAACAAGACAGCACCAAAACACAACAAGATGAGAACAATAATTGGCTTATTGATTCTGGTGCAACAAATCACACCACTAATAACAAAAGTATATTATCTTCATTTACAGAAGATAAGTTTGTGATAAAGGTAGCTAATCAAGAAAAGGTTCAAGTATTAGGCAGAGGAAATGTGACCTTGCCTGGTTTAGGGAAAATAGAGGGGGTATTATTAATCCCAGAAATACCTCACAACATACTAAGTGCTATAAAACTAAGCAGAGAATCTGACATCAATATAGTTTTCTCAAAGGGGAAAGCAACTATAGAAAAGAACAAAACAAATGTAGGCACTGTGATGATAAAAGGGGGTCTACCCTATCTGATAACCAAAGAAAGATGGTTACATAACATTGATTCAAATATGGAAGATTGTATTGAAGCAGATGATGAAAATGTCAGTAACAGTGACAATGATGAATGTAAAATAACTCATGATAACAAAAATACACACAATGAGAAGAAACCAAAAATAGGTAAACCAATTCATGATGAGTGTGCTCATATCTTACATAGGAAGTTAGGACATGCAAGCTTTCCTGTAGTACAAAAAATGACTGAACACGCAGAAGGTGTAAAAATAAAAAATTGTGAAAATTATTTAGAATGCTCAGTATGTAAATCCACCAAACTAAAAACCAGTCCTAGACCAAAAAAATCTAACAGATCAACTAACAATATTTTTGATTTGGTACATATGGACTTAGTTGGTCCATTAACTCCATCAATTACCTATAGAAAACGTTACTTCCTAACAATAGTGGATGATTACAGTCGCTATGGTTTTGTTTACACATTAAAGCACAAGGATGAAACCTTTCAGAAATTTAAGGAATTCTACAAACGCATAGAAACACAACATAATATCAGAATAAAACAAATTATGACAGATAGGGGATGTGAATTCATGTCTAAAGAATTCTCCCAATGGTTAAAGGATAGAGGGATGCTACATTTCACGTCCAATCCATTTTCTGCCTTTCAAAATGGGATTGCAGAGAGAAAGAACTCCACACTACAAACCATGATTAGATGCACATTAGAGGATGCTGGTTTAGGCAAACAATTTTGGTCAGAAGCCTTACATTATTCAAATTACACTCAAAATAGAACATGGTCCAGTATTGTGAATAAGACACCATATGAGGTGATGTACAATAGAAAACCTAAATTAGCACACATGCACATATTTGGAGTTACTGCAGACGTGCACATACCTAAACAATTGAGGAGAAAGGGAGAAAACGTATCCAGGAGATTAAGATTCATGGGATACGAAACTGGAACCAAAGGGTACAGATTCATCGATAATAATAACAAATTTATAGTATCCAGAACAGCTGTGTTTCATGAGCAGGCCAATTGGTCTAAGTTGCACCTTAATGAAATTTTTCCTAATAAAAGCAAAGATAATATATCTTGCGAGGAAGGAACAACAGAAAATCAAAATATTAACAAAAGTAAGAACAAAACCAAAACTTGGACAAATAGTCAGCATAAAATAAAGACAGACACATTAACAAAAAAGGAAGCCAGATATTTGCATGACAACCATAGCAAACCTGAAAGAAATATTAGAAATAATAGAAACCAAATACCAAATAAATACAAAGATTATATTATGCATATGGATGGAGAACAAATAACACCTAATACATATGAGGAAGTATTGAAACTTCCCCGTGAAGAAAGAGAAAAATGGGAACTAGCTATGGAAAAAGAAATGAAAAGTTTACAAGAATTAAATGTATTCACACCTGCGATCGCACCTAAGGATAAAACAATTATAGGTACCAGGTGGATTTATAAAATTAAGAATTTAGAAGGAGGTAATACCTTATACAAGGCCAGACTAGTTGCACAAGGTTATGCACAAAAATATCCAGAAGACTATACTGACACATATTCACCCACAGTGAGAACAGAGAGTGTCAAAACAGCTCTTGTTGTAGCATCTGCACTCAATCTAGACGTGTTTCAATATGACATACAGACTGCATACTTACATGCAAAATTAGATAAGGAAATATATGTAAGAGCACCACACAGTCAATACACTAATAAGAACGAAATTTGGTTACTAAATAAGAGTCTGTACGGATTGAAGCAATCTGGCAAAAGATGGTACGATTGTTTGGTAAAAGTACTAAAGACCATGGATTTCAACGCCACCACTGCTGATAACTGTTTCTTTGTAAAAAAGAGTAATGATCATATTGAATTTGTATTAATTTATGTGGATGATATTTTATATATTGGAAAGCATAAAGAGAGCAGGGAAATCTTTGTAAATAAGTTAAACGAACACTTCTCATTGAAATCACTAGGTAGAGTGAATAAATACCTTGGTGTACAAATTAACAAAACAAAAAGGGGATTCAAACTTACTCAAAAAGATAAAATCATTGAACTCCTAAACAAATGTAACTTAAATAATGCCAAAACATGTGACACACCTATGCAAACTGATTTTCTTAGAAACAATGATGAATCTTCCCCTGAGTTTAAAGACAACACATTTTACAGATCAGTTATAGGTTCACTCCTTTATATATCTAATTGGACTAGGCCAGATATTGCATTACCTCTCAATTTATTGTCAAGATATGTTAGCAAACCAACCTTGTATCATTGGGAAGCTGTCAAAAGAATTTTAAGATATCTGAAAAGTACATTAGATTTTTGTTTAATATTGGAACCCAATAATGACAAAGAACCAAAAATTACTTGTTATGCTGATGCAGATTGGGCTGGTGATACATCATGCAGAAAGAGTACCTCTGGTTATGTTTTTCTATTGAACGATTGTCCAGTTTACTGGTATACTGGTAAACAAGAACTGGTAGCCACCTCTACCACAGAAGCAGAATATGTTTGCTTGTCTAAAGCTGCAAATAACCTTGTATGGTTCAATGATTTGATCACAGATGTTTGGAAGAAACCTACTTTACCATTTATTATGCATGAAGATAATAAAGCGGCCATTGAAATTTCTAGATCCGATGCAATTGGACAAAGGTCCAGGCATATTGATATAAAATTTAAGCACGTGAGACAACTATCTCAAGACGGATTCATCAAAGCAATACATTGTGATACTTCTGAACAATTAGCTGACATATTAACAAAACCCTTACCTTCTAAACAACACAAATATTTAACTTCTAAATTATATGTATTATATTGTCCTGAATCTGAATGTAACTGGTGTTGTATAACGAACCGGCATTTAGAGGGGGATTTGTCAGATGTAAATGCCTTATTCTCTAATGTGTAAATAATGTATATATGGAACATCAGGGGTTAACTTATTACTTGAGCTTTAATGTATTCATATTTTACCACTCCCATTCCTGGCTCCGCCCCTTGTATATAAAAGGAGCCATCTTCCCCATTTTCCTTGCTTCTATCTTGAATATTCAGCGAATATAGAATGCCTATTATGATTAAAGAGAATTATATTTAAACCTATAACTTCTATTATCTTTATTGAGTCTGATCCTGAAAATATTGCAACATATTTGTTCTCTTCAGTTTGTACAGTGTGGTTTTGAATCATCCTAGCTGCACTAGAGATAGATTAGAAAGATTATCTCTAATCCTCAGAATGCTGGATTTGGAAATAAAACTCTCTTAAATGATCTATAAATTAATCATAAATTATGAATAAATCGGGGGGGGGGGAAATAACCCGATCCCCTCCACCTAAATAACCTAAGGAGTTTTATGAGAGGAAACGGAATACAAATGTTTTCTTTTCCTTGTTTCCTGTTTATGATATTGCTCTAAAAGCAAGCTCTTTCTTGCTTTTGGAAGAAAGAAAGGCTCTTTGGAAGGTCTTTGGAAGGCCTTCCTTCCAGCAGAGGAAATGAACAACGAATTGTGGAAAAACTATCTCAAAAGCATGACACAATAGGAATAAAATAAAATAAAATAAAATAAAATAAAATAAAATAAAATAAAATAAAATAAAATAAAATAAAATAAAATAAAATAAAATAAAATAAAATAAAATAAAATAAAATAAAATAAAATAAAATAAAATAAAATAAAATAAAATAAAATAAAATAATAAAATAAAATAAAATAATATAAAATAAAATAAAATAAAATAAAATAATAATAAAATAAAATAAAATAAAATAAAATAAAATAAAATAAAATAAAATAAAATAAAATAAAATAAGGGCTACCTCAAGTTGAAGCTGACTCCAGTTCACTATGTAGGTATGTCTAGGTCATTTTCTTGATAATAATATGGGAATTTATCCACTGCCATTTTCCAGGAGTTTTTTTCAACTTGTCAATCTACCTCATATCTCTAGGTTGTTGCTGTTTTTGATGATTCCTCATCTAAATTCTAACGAGGTCTGACCCCACTTAGTTTTTCAAATTTAGTTATAATTTGGCTAGGTTCTGCCACATGCAGAGTTTAAAATATCATACTGAGAAAATGCTAAATGTTACTCCTACTGAGCCACGGTGGTGCAGTGGTTAGAGTGCAGTACTGGAGGCTACTTCTGCTGACTGCCAGCTGCCTGCAATTTGGCAGTTCAAATCTCACCAGGTTCAAGGTTGACTCAGCCTTCCATCCTTCCGAGTTGGGTAAAATGAGGACCCAGATTGTTGGGGGAAATATGCTGATTCTGTAAACAGCTTAGAGAGGGTAAAGTACTGTGAAGTGGTATATAAGTCTAACTGCTATTGCTACTGTTCGTGATTTTTCCTTTCAAATAAAACCAAACAACAATAAGAACCAAGAGTATAAAAACTATCCTGCTGGATCAGACCTGGGGCAACCTCGTTCTGTGTTTTACTTCGTAAAGAAGTCAAAAATTGCCTCTAGAACATCACAATCAGGAAAGAAAGAGAGAACCTTCTCCCACTACAGTATTGTTTTGTTGGGATTTGGAGGCATGCCATATATAGGATAATGCAATATAGCTAATATCAAGGCATGTATTTTGCACACATGAAAAGCATGCTAAAATTTATCAGCTATTACTGACATCCTAACTTAATCTAATGAGAAATTTAAGGGCATCCGGGTTATCCCATAAAGGTCAGTCCACAGAGCATGCAAATCCATCTGCAGCCTCTCTTCAGTCTAACACTAACTTGCAAACCATGGAATGAAATGATGAAGTTCCAATATGCATGTATTACAGTAACACAGAATTGCTTTCTACTGGGCCGGATCACCATTTCATTTAGACCAGCATTGTCTGTTTTTGCTGATAGTGCCTCTGCAGAGGCTCAAGCTGAGAGAAATCTTTCCCGTCACTGGATAATGTGCAATTAATATACTTCACTCAGTTGAAATCCAAATGCAAGTGATCTTTCTGCTGTGAATTCTTCTACTTCAATTTGCCGTCATTGCCAAACACTTTATCTATTAAGTATCTGAATGCTTTAAAAAAAATGAGCCGTTTATTTTAAGTGGAAAAGCAATTTAAAAAATCTAGGCTTCTATACATGTTCCTGCCTTGAACGTGTATGTGAATGTTTGCTACTCACAATCACATGTTTACCCACTTCGTGTTTGCAAATCAAGAGCACTGCTGCAACAAGTTTCATATTATTTTAGGATAAAATGCAGGTAGTTACCAATTGTCCAAGATAACTGGAGGTGGTTAACTGTAGAACTGCGATTCTTCTTTCATATGACATCCTCTGTCAGGGTAATGATGATTTAAAGCTGACCAGCCAATGTAAGGCTAATGCAACTGTAAAGCTGGTGAAATGTAAGGCTGATGCAATGAGAATGAATCATCATTGGTGTAGCCTCTTTAAGACTCTGATGGGGTCCACACAAGTCTTTTACCCCTTTAAGAGGTGTTTATAAATTTCAGCCAGGAGAGGGCGTCTCCTTGTGTCCGGTATTCATTGCTGAGCTCTCTCCGTGTAGAGTTAAGAAGAAGTTTGATTGCTTGTAAGGTATTTGCCAACCATGTATATTTCTGTATAAGTCTTGTATATAAACCACTGTTAAATGTCTAAGTCTCTGTGTGTTGTGTTTTGCTCCTGGGTTGTCTCCTAATAGTAGTCACGCTGCAAACGCTCAGACATCCTCTTTATACCCTGCATTGCCTTTGTGAAAGGAAAGCCATGCCCTAGCCTCCGTTTCTTCTTAGAATGCCTGTTCTTACAAAAATACAATCCTATCACATGCAGCCTCAAATGCCAGTTTCCTTTGGGTCAAGGAAAAGAATCAAGCCATTCTTTTTTAAAACATAAAGGGGAAGTTGAAAAGGAAAGAAAGCTGCTAGTGTACATTACAATCAAATGCTAATCAAGAATCTATCCGCTCCAGCATTCCCCCACCCCCTTAGATTTGGCCTCATTCTAGGAACCCCTCTTGGTCACCAGCGCTGAGGTCTTGACCCCGAGGTCCCTTTGTAATTTCTCATCCTTTGCAATTCGCTGGTGCCAGCTTGGAATTGGTCTTATGCAAGATTTATGCAGTGTGTGCAGAAATAAGGATTTGGGTGACATTATTTTTGTGATATTTGAATCGCAACAGCCAGTTTATATACGAGTACAGTAGACGTAGCTGCAACTCATATGATGGGTTATGAATAACACAGAAGCCACTGTTCTGTTCCACACAGGGGGAAAAATCTAGGAGAAAAAAGATGCATAGCTATCTCCCTTACACATAGCTTTTCAGCACGCAAAGTGTGCAGCGACAGGCAAAAAAACCAATGCAATCCTAAATTGCATTAACAGAGGGATACAATCAAGACAAGTGCGCTACTAATACCACTGTATAAAGCCTTAGTAAGACCACACCTAGAGTACTGCATCCAGTTTTGGTCACCACACTATAAAAGAGATATTGAGACTCTAGAAAGACTGCAGAGAAGAGCAACCAAGGTGATTAAGGGACTGGAGGCTAAAACATACGGTGAACGGTTGCAGGAACTGGGCATGGCTAGTCTAGTGAAGAGAAGGACCAGGAGAGACATAATAGCAGTCTTCCAATATTTGAGGGGCTGCCACAGAGAGGAAGGGGTCAAGCTATTTTCCAAAGCACCTGAAGGCCAGACAAGGAATAATGGATGGAAACTGAGCAAGGAGAGATTCAACCTAGAAATAAGGAGAAATTTTCTGACAGTGAGAACAATCAACCAATGGAACAGCTTGCCTTTGGAAGTTGTGGGAGCTTCATCACTTGAGACTTTCAAGAAGAGATTGGACTGCCATTTGTCAGAAATGGTGTAGAGTCTCCTGGTTGGGCGGGGGGTTGGACTAGATGACCTACAAGGACCCTTCCAAATCCATTAATCTGTAATCTGTAATCTGTAATCTAAAGCATTTCCTTTAGACTAGTTAATATTCAGCAATATGCACTTTACATTTCTTCTGAAATCATGCGTTCTAAATTTAGATTTTTCATTTACACATAAAAAAATGACTAAAATCTATTTTTTAAAAAAAAAAATTACAATGTTGCCACATTTAGCTATAATTAGGAAACCGATTACAGAGTGTACCAATAGTCAGACCTCCCAAACAATTTATTTTATAAATTACATAAAATGTTTGAATGGGTTACCTTTTTCTTCTAAACACTTCCTTTACTGATATGACAAATGAGCATGGAATATTCCTCAGTAACATTTTTAATAATAATAATAATAATAATAATAATAATAATAATAATAATAACAACAACAACAACAACAACAACAACAACAACAACAACAACAACAACTCTATAATAATAGAACCATAAGCGACTCGCTTATGGGGTTGACGTTTGGTCCATCTTGCATACAAACACATCAAAATGAGATGTGAAAATATGGTTACCAGATATCTAAACAGGCAGAGGAGGACATGGGGGTGGGGGGTGGGGATGGGGGATGGAAGGGGAAGACACTAACTGTTTAACTTTCTTGGCCTCCGTAACAAAGATTAGAGTGAAAAATTGCAAAAACAAAAAAGTACTCAGTTCTACATGTACTTGTTCCAGCATCAGAAAGACTGTTTTGCAATGGCTAGAATGGACTAGAGTTACCTTCAGTGTGTTACTGATTAAGATCTTGTCAATTTCAGGTAGCAGCTCAAGCTGGTTGAAAGGTACTAATCAGCTAATTAAGATCACAGAGCTGAGCTGGTGAAGCTGAGGTTAGCATTTCTTAGGGAGGTGTTGTGCTGCAGAGAAATATATATGTGACATCTACTTAAGAGAATATCATACCACAAATATATAATATATATATATTATACACATAAAGTATAAAGTATATACACATAAAGTCTTGTTCCAAGTCAGACATGATCACCACAAGAAATGAAGATTTGGAAACCATCCAGTTTGGTCTCCTGAACACTATTTTTGACAGTACTTGAAGCATTGGGGGGGAGGGAGAGTAGAAAAAGTCTTACAGAAATGTACAAGCTCTACCTCAACTCCTTCCATTTTACAAAATCATGCATGCTCTATACCAGTGGTGTCCAACCTTGGCAACCTTAAGGCCTGTGGACATAATTCCCATAATTCCCCAGCTAGTTGGGGATTCTGGGAGCTGAAGTCCACAAGTTGCCAAAGTTGGACACCCTGCTCTATCTATCATCCTCTTCAAGAAGCTACATTTGTGTTTCCTTCCCCAGGCAACTGAGTTGAGGATTATACTGCCTGAATGTCAGAGATGTTTCAAGGACACCAGGGATTCAAACAGGCTGTTGTAATTCTTCCAAAGTTCTAATCAGCAGCAAGGATGAAAAGCATACTCAACATAGCATTTCGAAAGGTGTATGAATATGTTCTGCTTTTCCAAACAGACCTCTTTGTTTCTGAGCTATTTGAGCATCACCTTTAGGTCTCTGTAAACTGAACCTTTTGCCTGGTGAATTTTAGAAAGAAAATATGATTATCAAAACTCAGCAGAAAGAATACAAAATGTATTGTAGCTACGCAGAGGCCCAGATGTTAATGCACTGAGTTGTTTATATATATATATATTATTTATTTATTTATTGGTTCGATTTATATGCCACCCTTCTCCAGAGACTCAGGGCGGCTTACAATGCGTTAAGCAATAGCCTTCATACTTTTGTATATACCTGCTTAGTAGGGCTTTCGGCCCCCCTTAAGCGGTGTTCTTTTTTATACAAAGTCAGCTTGTTGCCCCCACAATCCGGGTCCTCATTTTACCTACCTCAAAAGGATGGAAGGCTGAGTCAACCTTGAGCCTGGTGAGATTTGAACTTGCAGTAATTGCAGGCAGCTGGTGTTACTTAACAGCACTTTAGTCTGCTGCGCCACCAAGGGTTATCCTTTGACGTTGATGACCCAAGCAATATAATTACTGTTCGATATGGGAGTTCACTACTTCCTTCAGATGTTACTCAAAGGACATTCCCTCGGTCTCTCAACCTCAGATAAACTCCAGAACCTCGTACCAACCCCAGAGTTCCCATCAGAACTCACAGGCCAAGGCAAATATCTGATTTAACACTTCAGTTCCTAATTTGCATGCTGGACTGAATTTAGCCTTTGCAAGCACCTTCATCACAGCTGCAAGCTCAACTGAGTGCCAGAGAGTTCACATAAAACAGGGCTTTTATTTGAAATGGAAGGAGGGAAAATATTCCTGAATGGAATGAAAGCAACATTCTGAAATTGCCAAGAATTTGTGGTACATCCATTACCCTTCTTGGAAATCCTTGAACGTCAGCTTTGAGCTACTAACTGGAACAGATTCTTAATGGACAACTTTGAATTCAAGCCATCTACCATGTTCTGAGTCTGTGCCAGTGGTGTATTCATCAATAATAATAAATTCATCAATTGAGGAATCATTCGATTTAATAAAAAAAATATTGCTGATTGACTATCACCCCCCCCCCCCAAGTATTTGGCCTGGCCAGCTTTTTCTGAGCTTGGAAGCTAAGAACTGTCAGGCCTGGTCAACATTTCGATGGGAAACCCTAGGGAATACTAAAGATGTAGACTAGACAGGAAAGTCGATAAACATCCTGGAAGAAGACAATAGCAAACCACATTCATATAGCTGCCAAGAAAGCTGCATGGATGTCTCCATGTACTGAATTATTACAAGCTTGAAATAGAAGAGAAAGTAGCATTGGTTACATGATTAAAAAACTATACACAGAACTGAAAGTTTTTCTCCACATCAGAATTGACATGAAAATTATCTCCCTCACAGATGCTGTTGGGTTTGGGAGAAATATCTTTCCTCCTAGAATAAGACTCAATTGCAAAGAACGTCAGCAGTCTGGATCAGGGGTAGGATTCACTTACCTTCCCTACCGGTTTGCAAATCTGAGCGCGCACATGCGCAGTAGTCACACATTACGTCCGGGTGGGTGGGTGGAACCTCCCGCATTTGCCGCTACCGGTTTGCATGATCTGGAGAGAACCGGCTGAATCCCACCACTGGTTGGGATCCATAACAACAAACAGGTACAATGATCTCTCCCATGTATGACTGTTGTTTCCTCTTTAAACCTCTTTAAACAAGACAGAGTTAGCACACAAGAGTTTCTAGAATTCTTTCAAGGCTCCTTACCACTGTTGCGGCATCCCCATGGTCACATGATCAAAATTCAGATGCTTGGCAACCAACTCACACTTCTGACAGTTGCAGTGTCCTCAGGTCATGTCATCACGTATGCATGTGAGGCAGGGGTGAAATCCAGCAGGTTCTGACAGGTTCTGGAGAACCAGTAGCGGAAATTTTGAGCAGTTTGGAAAACTGGTAGCGGAACTTTTGAGTAGTTCTGAGAACCGGCAAATACCATCTCTGGCTGGTCCCAGAGTGGGGTAGGAATGGATATTTTGCAATATCCTTCCCCCAGGAGTGTGGAGAAAATGGAGGTTTTGCAGTATCCTTCCCTGCCATGCCCACCAAGCCACACCACGCCCTCCAAGCCACGTCCACAGAACTTGTAGTTAAAAGGGGCGTTGGTCCTAGCTGAGACGCACCTTCTCGTTGGGTGGAGACAGCAGCCAGGATGGGGTGTGGTCATCTGTTAGGCCGATAGACTGAGCCCATCAAATTTGCTAAATCCCGCCCTTGTTACCGGGCAAACCCAGCTTTTGGCTCAGTCTGTCAGCCTAGACAGGCGTGTGGGACTGATCCTCTTGATCATTTCTTTCCTTCCTGGCTGTTTTCTGTTAAAAAGTTTGGATTTCACCACTGATGTGAGGCAAAGAATGATCTCCAAAATCCTCAATGCTCTAAATCACAGGTGTTCAAACTTGACCACTTTAAGACTTATGGACTTCAACTCCCAGAATGGCTGACTGGGGAATTCTGGGAGTTGAAGTCCACAAGTTTTAAAGTTGCCAAGGTTGGACACCCCACCGTAAATGTTTTAGGAGCTTTCTTGTACATAATAAACGTCTGTTTTAAAAAAAGTATAAGAGATACAGAACATACTGCAGTACTGTAAATTACATACCGTAACAATATTTTATGGTATTATAATAAGTTACAATTAAGTAAAATTCCCTATGAGAAGATTATTTGGAAACTTCAAAATAGGCTATTCAGTAAGCTATCTAGAACTGATCCTGGTTTCAAGAGTATCAAGTTCTACACTATCAAAATTGTGTTCCTATCTCTAACACTTTGACCTAAAGATAAAGATTGCTGGAATCGTTTTAACTATGCTGTTGAAGGAAGGCCTGGAAGATCTTTATAGATAAGACTTGGAGCCAGAAATAGTCTAGGTGTTATCATTCTCATTTTTCTATTTTGCAGACCTAATTCATAAGTTAACTGCAGGATCATCCTTGTATGCTGATCAGACCATTTCCTGTTTCCTCTGTACTCTTAAATAACTTTGATTTTCTACTGGCTTAGTTTTAGCATGCTTTTCTACAAGAAAGTGGCAGCTGGAGGGAATAGGAGCATATCCTTCCCTAAAATCCTTAGTAAAAAAACAAAAATCTATATTGTAATAGGTACCTCGTTAAGACTGGCCAAGATCTTTATCTTTTTTCTTGAGTTCCTGTTACAATAAAGAGATATTTGGCAGTTAAGAAAATGTGCAAGAGGAAAGCTTCAGAGCAGGGAGCAACTATTTTTTAAAAACGGTTGCTGGGAAGGTGGAAGAAGCTCTAATGTTTAAACTAAACTGCCAAATAAATATAAAATAAACAAAAACAAACAAAAATTGCTCTTTTCCAGCTTACTCTCAAGCAGAAACAGCTGGGTGCAAATGTATTTAATGCAATGCTAAGGGAACTATATTGGATTGGTATTAGAATGGATGCCAGTTTTATAAAACTCATACCCTAACTGTATATATTTAACAGAGATTTGCATAGTTTGCAAATGTTTTGAAGACTATGCTTCAGATTTCATACAAGTGCAATATATATTCTGTCAATGAGCAACGAATGGTACCAGGAGCTGGAGGGCCAGAAACAACTAATGGCAGAAGTCATCAATGCTCTTTAGGTGTAGAACAGAGATGTCAAACTGGCGGCCCCTGGGCCGGATGCATTATTCGCAGGGTATGCCCACCCCAGTTCCGCGAAGGGGGGGAAAAGTCATGATAGGTCATGTGACTGCAACATGATGCAGCGAGTATTGACACCCGTGGTGTAAAATGTGTGAATTCTTGAAACTTACTTATGTCATATAAAGCAGCTGAGAGTTCTTTAAGTACCTGTCTTTCTATAAATGGCCGGGTAGAGCCTGCCACCCCATGACTGGCCTGGACAGTGACAGTAGCATACATACCATCACGTATATTTTGCCTACTATTTCTTTACTTTGCATGCTCTAGAGGGGTTACATCTGTGTTGCAATTTTCATAATTCCTGGCCAAGATGACTTCAGGTGCCTAACGTGGGGGGAAATAACAGTGATTGTAGTTCAATATTTCTAGATGCCAAGTCAGAAAAAGTGACTCTAACTTTTTTAACAGAGGACAGTAGGGTTAAGCATTATCTCTGCTAATTTGCCAAATAGATTATGCTAATTTAGTTGCATGGCTTGTTTCATTATTTGTTCAGCTGCTGGTAAAGGCAATTGACAGAACTAAATTTGTTAATTTTGAGTAGTACATTTTTTTAACCATTAATTTTCAATCCTTATTCTAAAGCTGCCAAACTGTGAAGCAGATAATTAATATATTTACTACATGGAGCACTGGCTAGTCTGTAAGAAAAGAAAACGTTAAATTAAAAATGAAGGAGACATAGACAAGGAATCTTTGAATTATGACCTTATGGGAGCCTGGGATTTCACGACGATATTGTAAGAAATAATCACAAAACCCCCCCACCCTAGAAAATGAAGTATTTTAGGGAATATTAAAAGAGGCACAATATTATATTTCCCCAAAGGAGAAATGGAGAAACATGTTCTTAAAGGCAGAAAGCAGCCCCAGTCTTTCTTAATAGCCTCCAGCAGATGCCTGAAGTCTTTAGAGGTGGATATTTTGTGCCCATTAAGAAAGACTGGGCGAGCCTATTCACAAACAAAACACTTTCACCTCCAGTGATGGGATTAAAATTTACATCCCTCTCCACCCAAATTCCAAGAACAGGACATGACCTTTAGGACATAATAGGATTAACCCACCACCATTAGAATAGCAAAAGACATCAGGCTACATTGCACAACCCCTGCAGCATTTCAGAAACTCTATAAAAATCCTTGCACTCATCAAGCTAATTTGTCAGCTGTCCCAGAACCACATGCTGGTTCTGTTCATCAATAAACAGGATCTTCCTTTCCAATCAGCTTCCATTTTATTTCCAGCCCCTTTCTCCCAGATTGGAACTGAACAAGATGGATTTTTCTTCCTGCAGTAATATGTTGAGGCACCCATGTAACAAACCCAATTTTACACTTTTTGGACCAGTTGTTAAGTGAACTCAGCAGTCATAAAGTGAACATAGTATTAATTAAGCAAATGTGACAGTCATTAAGGGAACCCATTAACTGCAATGGATTCTTTTTGCAAGAAACCAGAAGTAAACACCAGTTTCCAGCAAAACGCAATAAATTCATGTAATCATGTGATCATGGGATACTGTAAACAGCCATAAATGAGGACTGGTGCTGAGTACCCAAAATGAATTCATGTGACTGCAGAGTGGGCGCAGCCATTGTAACTTTCAATCCAGGTCGAAAATGAAATTTCATTTTAATGTATGCCAATTAGTGTACATTCAAAGTGACAACAAAGTTATTCTAAGTCTAAGTCATAAGTACATTTGTCATGACTTCAAATCGCTGCTAATCGCTGGTCATAAATCAAGGACTACCTGTAAGTGAACAAAATTAATGCCTTATACAGTATTTAATAAAATAAAATAAAATAATAAAATAAAATAAAATAAAATAAAATAAAATAAAATAAAATAAAATAAAATAAAATAAAATAATAAAATAAAATAAAATAAAATAAAATAAAATAAAATAAAATAAAATAATAAAATAAAATAAAATAAAATAAAATAATAAAATAAAATAAAATAAAATAAAATAAAATAAAATAAAATAAAATAAAATAAAATACAGTACATAACCAGGCTTAGGGCCTGGTTATTTACGGGACCGCCTACTACCACCAATAGCCTCCCACCGGCCAGTACGCTCTCATAGAGAGGGACTCCTCCGGGTGCCGTCAGCCAAACAGTGTCGACTGGCGGCCCCTAGGGGGAGAGCCTTCTCTGTGGGGGCACCTACCATCTGGAATGAGCTCCCCCCGGAGATACGGAGGATCCCGGATCTGCGCTCCTTCCGCCGTGCTGTGAAGACCTTTTTATTCCATCAAGCGGGCTTGGCCTGATCTCTTCCCTTTTTAAATATGTAAATTTTAATCTGTTTTTAAATTATTGGGGTATTTTAATTTGTCTGGGCCAAAAAGTTTAATTTGATTTTATCGGGTTTTTAAATTTTGTGTGTTTATGTATTTTATTGTTGGCTGTTCACCGCCCTGAGTCCTTCAGGAGTAGGGCGGTATACAAATCAAATAAAAACAAAAAAAACAAACATATAAAAATATTGAGCAAAAGATGGAGTGCTTTATGGTTTTCTATTTTTGAATCCATCAAAATCTGATTTCAAACAACACCAATGTCTCTGCTTAAGTCTGATCTGCTCCTTTAAATCGCAGTTTGCACAAATTTATTTCTTAAAAAACAAAGTAATTACTAGGAAATTAAGATGCTTTAATTCTAATTAGGGTACCGAAGTCCTAATTATTTCTCAGATACTAAATGCTCCCTATTATGCATTCTTAAGACATGCAGAGAAGAAATATGTACTTATTTATTCACTCAATTTCCATGCTGAATTACGTTCAAATTTAGTAGTTTAGGAAAAGCCCACACTAATGTGTGAAGTCAAAGATTGGTGTGCACTGTAGATTCGTTCTGTATGCCTTTCCACAACCAAACTGGAAACCTAATGACTGTGTTATGGCTATTTGCACAACTGCTACAAAATAATGTTCTGTCTACCAAATTTTTCTTCCATTGGGTGTTAAAATGCAGGCAGTTAGTTAGATATTTGCTCTTCTCTTCTGATTGAAAAACTCAAAACTGCAGATCGCATCTGGCTTTCCAATCACCTTTTTGTGGCTTTAGTGTGTTTTGCACCCTGGCAGTAGTTTTGGCAAATTTCAGTACATATATTGAAATTAGAAGCAAAACAGCTATTTTAGATTTAGCAAATATACTTCAGTTGTTTTGACAACCCAATTCTCTAAAACGGAAGAAAATAGGGAAGAATAAATGGGCCTCCATTCATCCTGTAATTTTACAACATACCCTACAATCCAGTGGTGAAATGTAAGATGTGTTACTACCGGTTCTGTGGGCGTGGCTTGGTGGGGGGATGTAATGTGACTGAGTGGGCGTGGCCAACTTTTTTTTCTTTTTCTTTTAAAAACTTTTTTTTACAACCTCTTTGGCTGAAGAGGTTGTAAAAAAAATGCTTTTAAAAGCCTCTGATGATTCCAGCTGAGTTGCCTGATCGTCAGAGGCTTTTATTTCTTTTAAAAACATTTTTTTACAACCTCTTTGGCTGAAGAGGTTGTAAAAAAAAATGCTTTTAAAAGCCTCTGACGATCCCAGCTGAGCCGCGCAATCATCAGAGGCTTTTTTTTTTTTACTTTTAAAAGCATTTTTTCAGCCGAAGAGGATGCAGAAATTTTTTTTTAAAAGCCTCTGATGATCACGTCTCAGCTGGGCATGGGGTGGGTCAGGGATTTTTGCTACCGGTTCTCCGAACCACCCGCCGCTATCGCTACCGGATCAGGTAATCCGAACTGGGAGCATTTCACCCCTGCTACAATCCATAAAAGTGAGTATTTTTAAGTGCTAATTGACCCATTATGTATGTGAATTAAACCACAAACTCTGCTCACACTACACAAACAATCCAGCCACCCATCGGCCATTCAACAATTCATGCCAGCAGTAAGACGTTTTATGAATAAAGGTAAAATATATGTGTCTCAGAATAATGTTGCAGGATCCAGTCTGGGACGGTCAACGGGACCAGAGGTTTAGTCTGCTGAGCTTTCAGACTCGTGCTGGAGCCCATCTTGAGAAACCCATCCTGATTGGATCCTGCAGTAAATCCATTCAGTAGAATCTATGTTTTTGATTCTCCCAGTCTCTGCAAAGGAAACTGGGAATCTCTCATTTCCATTTTCCTCCTCTCTGGTAGGAAAACAAAGCAAATCAGCACAATCAGAGTCTGCATCATCAATAGCAACTGGAAGAGCCATATGAGCCAATGTGGTGCAGTGGTTAATTGGGTTGGCCTTGGGAGAAATGGGTTCAAGTACAGGTAGCCCTCGACTTATGAGCACAATTGAGCCCAACATTTCTGTGGCTAACTGAAACACTTAAGTAACTTTTGTCACAAATTACCACCTTTCTAGCCACGGTTGTTAAGTGAATCATTGCAGTTGTTAAGTTAGTAACCTGGTTGTTAAGTGAATCTGCCTTCCCCATTGACTTTGCTTGTCAGAAGGTCGCAAAGGCTGTTCGCATGACCCCAGGACATTGCAACAGTCATAACTATGAGCCAGTTGCCAAGCATCCAAATTTTGATCACATGGCCACGGCGATGCTGCAACGGTTATAAGTGTGAAAAATGGTCATAAGTCACTTTTTTCAGTATCATTGTAACTTTGAACAGTCACTAAACAAATGGTTGTAAGTCAAGGACTACTTGTATCTTTTCAGAAATGGAAATTCAATGGGAAAGGGCGGAAGGGGGGGAGGAAGAGGGGGGAGGAGGGAGGGAGATTTTGGGGGGGGTCTTTTATTCTTCCAATAAAAGACGGGGGGGATAGGACAAAGGGAGTGAAATGTGAAACAATCACTTGAATCTCCTTCAGACTTCATCTTGATCACAAACATTAGAAGGAACTGTTCATTTTTTGATAAGTTCTTCTCACAATGCAGGAGTTAGTGCATGGGAGATGGTTAAATCAATGCCAAACAAAGCCAGTTCTGTTGGGCTAAACTTCCTTTTAGCTAAATAGCTGGACTATGGTTTAAAGTTTGCATGACATACTAATTCTTCCACATCCCATGATCTGGTTAAGCAGGTCATATGAATAGAGATTTACGCATATATAGGCCACCATACATAACCTCTTGCTTAGGGCAAGAATGAGGGCGAGAACATAAACTACAGATTTGGAATTAAATCAATTCTTATTACATACATATTTATTTTTAAAAAATATTCCATATGCATGATAATAAGCATTAGAAAATATTTATAACTTTTATTCCCATTAACTCTTCCAAAAAACCCACTATATTTTCTATGTAACTAGTATTTGAAAGTAAACTTGGACCAAACAATGATTGCCTATAGAACATGACCACTTCTTATGTCTTTATGAATTTCAGTAAGTGGGGCAGAAAGTGGGCATTAAAGTGCACTTTAAACTGTTCCTGTTTGCCTGATGCACAAGTAGGTCTTCTATTGCTTCTTTATTTATTAAAGAGAATGGTGTTGTTAAGCAATGCAATGCCACCCCACCTTAAAGGTCAGTGAAGACCTGACTAGTTCTCATTACAGTTCTGCAGTGAAAGTCCTGGAAGAGATAACTTGTTCCACTCTGCCAACTTCTAAAAGCTATAAATAGAGTCAAAGTAGAGAAACAATAACAACAACAAAAAACCCTCACACTTCTTGATCCCTTTATAAAGTTTACAAATTGAGGACAATTTCAAAAGGAAACAGCAAAACAGAAATCCTTAACACTTCTCTTAAAAATTAGTCCGCATCCGTTTCAAAACTTTCCATTCTTTGTCTGACAGATTACTCAACAACAAGTGTGCAACAAATTCATCTTGTTGCCAATTTTATAATTTTCCGTAAGTAGAAATGAAAAGAAAATAATGGCAAAGTCATCAGTTAAGCCCTATGCTCGGGGGTGAAATCCAGAAGGTCTGACAGGTTCTGGACACCCGGTAGAGGAAAGTTTGAGTAGTTCGGAGAACCGGCAAATGCCACCTCTGGCTGGCCCCAGAGTGGGATAGGAATGGAGATTTTGCAATATCCTTCCCCCAGGAGTGGGGAGGGAATGGGGATTTTGCAATATCCTTCCCCCATGAGTGGGGAGGGAATGGGAATTTTCCAATATCCTTCCCCTGGAGTGGGATAGGAATGGAGATTTTGCAATATCCTTCCCCCCAGGAGTGGGGAGGGAATGGGGATTTTGCAATATCCTTCCCCCAGGAATAGGGTGGGAATGGAGATTTTGCAATATCCTTTCCCCATGAGTGGGGAGGGAATGGGAACTTTCCAATATCCTTCCCCTGGTGTGGGGTGGGAATGGAGATTTTGCAATATCCTTCCCCTGCCATGCCCACCAAGCCACACCCACCAAGCCACACCCACAGAACCAGTAGTAAAAAAAATTGGATTTCACCACTGCCTATGCTTTTCCAGAAGTTCTCTCTCTCTCTCAACAGAATTCCCAGTTTTTCCTTCATTTCAGAATCAGTTCTGGATACAGGACAATCTTGTTAGCTGGGGAATCCTGGGAGTTGAAGTCTACACAACTTAAAGTTGCTAAGATTGAAAAATATTAATCTAGAAAAAGCAACACAACTTGATGGGAAGGAATTGCATTTCTATTATTCTCTGCCTACCCCAAAAATAAGCCCAGTTAAGATTGTCAGGCGCATTTAGGACCGTATTTTCCCAGAAATAAGACCTAACTGGAAAATAAGCCCTAATGCATCTTTTGGAGCAAAAATTAATATAAGACCTGGTCTTATTTTCTGGGAAACACGGTGTGCGCGTGCATGTGTGTGTGTACACGAACACAAACACACACATACACAAACACATTCATTCATTTTGCTTTTGGTCTGGGCTTATGCAACAAGTATTGAGGTCAATTATTTCAAACTGTACAGACAATGTTACCGTAGATGGAAACTGCAGCTTAGCTTTCCCTATGATTTCCCTTCTGTTGCAAACATGTCAAATTTTCTAGAATTCAAATGAAAGTATTTTGTTGCTGGGAAAGTACCATTCTGTTGCCTAGAATGATATGTTTAGTACTGTTGCATATGCTGGCTGGGGAATCTTGGGAGTTGAAGTCCACAAATCTTAAAGTTGCTTAGGTTGAGAAACCCTGCTCTTTCCTATGATGATTGCACAACAGCAATAGTTATGAAAAGTAAGTATCCCATCTCTTGTGACAGCTGCCAAATTATTCTTCCTTTTCAATCTCTTACTATGAAATTACCAATACTTCCAAAACTCTGGAGGAAAGAATTCTTATCCATAATTCCCCTAAAGCTGTTATTTTGGCAACACATAACCAAACCATTGCAGGCAACTGGTACTATTCATTATTCATGAAACCTATGCAAGAAATCCTGCTTAAATATCAAGACAAAATATAGAAACTATAGAAGAAAAGAGAACCTCCTAAACTAATCTTAACCAACGAAAATTGCAGATATACTGACAAAAATTCTATGACATTCTAGCCTAAAATGTCAATCATACACAAACATACACAATTAAAATAAAGCACACTGTGGGAACCCAGGCACAGAAAACAAGAGAAATGGAGGCTCAGAAAGTGGGAGCTAGTGAAATATATATTAATGTAGAACAGTTCTTCAGATATAAGCAATTTCTCAAATCAAAGAATTAGCTTAACATAAGAATTCCTCATTATTATTTTTTAAAGGTGAAGGCTGGGTCATGTAGAAATTAATTTAAGTACTTGGACAAGGAACTGAATATGCAAATATTTTAGTCTTAGCTAATATCCTAGGAAACTCAAATATGGTGCAAGGCATTCAAAGCTTACTCAAAGCTGATTTTTTTCTCTCCTAACTTCTCTCTTTCCATCCTCTTTGTTGTATTCTCCTCAACAGTCCTAGTTAATGGCTCTTTTTTAAACTGCCTCATTTTAAAGTAATTACACTGCAAAACTTTATTACGTGTATGGCTAGCGAGGAAAATGAAGAGAAGAAGATGAGGATGAAGGAGAAGAGAACAAAGGACAAAATGCAAAGAGATCAATGCAAAGATCTCCATGATTTTGAACAATCCAACTCTTCTAAAAACTGCTCTAAAGAGAAATATACACAGCAAGGAGAAATAAATGGACAAAGATGTTTAAAATGAGGCATTTGTACAGTGCTTCAACCTATCATCTTTATCAAAAATAACCCAGACTTGTTTGTTCTGTCTTTATTTCACACTCTTTTGCCCTGATGTTTTGGGTTCCTAACCCAGCTTTTCCAGTGGTTAAAAGATTTTATTTTGTTTTGTTTTTAAAAGAGGATTACACATGCCTAGAAGAAAGAAACTGTAGCACTCACTAGAAAGTAGAGGCTGAGATTTATTTTGGCCAAGCAGGGTGGATTTGATTTAAATCGAGTTGATTTAAATCACAACTTAAATCATGATTTAAATCACTAGTAAAAAGGCTTGATTTAAATCAACTCGATTTAAATCATAATTTTTAAAGAGCAACTGTCATCTCTGCTACTTCTTTGACTCACCCATAGTCCCAGTGTTGCAGAATATACAGCCTCATGCTACATAACTAAGCTCCATTTCATGATGAATAATCTAAATTATTTATGTATCTTAAATAGAAAACTATCTTACGATAGATATTTACCCCAAAGTTTTTTATTAAAATAAATTCGATAAAAATAAAAAAAAATCCGATTTAAATAAAAAAAATCTGATTTTTTGATTTTTTTAATGATTACATATGTAAATTATGTCCCAAGGGAGCTGGGAGGTTAAGAAATGTGAAGTATATGGTAAATAAATAAAATAAATAAATGTCTTGAAATCTGATTGCCTGAGTTGACAAGTAGGGTTCCATTTTCTTTTATTTGAAAACCAATCTTGTAATATGAATGGATGGACAGATGGATGGATGGTTAAACGAAAGGATGTGTGAGTGTGTGTGTCCGCACGTACATTTACACACACACACACACTTCTTTATTGAACTTCTAAAATATTGCAAGTAATATTCCTTCAAAAAAAAAAAGGAAACCTACACAACTGTGGTTTGTAATGTTATGTATAAAATAAATAACAATACAGTGGTACTTTGGTACTTAGTGTTCCAAGAGGCAGGATGAGTACCAAAAATGATGAATACCAAACAATTTTTTCCCATAAGGAATAATGTAGTGAGTTGCAAGGCAATTGACATCAACAAGTTCTAGCTTGGGCGTTGAGTACCAAACAATCGATGAATACCAGGACAAAATTTCCATATTGCAATGTGTTGAGTACCAAATTCAATGATTTTCAAAGCAGTTTAGTACCAAGGTACCACTGTATAAAAAATATTAACTTTATTACTACTTTAAAAAAAAAGCCTCACCCATTATTTATTTATTTATTAAATTGCCTTGGTGCCCATCTCATTGCAAGATGATCAAAGCAAGCAATTAGAAAAGAGAAAAAATCCCTGGGAAATAGGAGGGAAATTAATATATATATATATATATATATATATATATATATATATATATATATATATATATATATATATATATATATATATGTTTTCTCAGGTTTTCGCGGGTGTTTGTATGTAGGTCTTTGGTTATTCGGGTCTTCTCCCACGTAAAATTGGAAGTGTCTTGGCGACGTTTCGACGAAGTCTCATTCGTCATCTTCAGGCTGGTGTTCTCGGCTTCGTGCTTCCAGGAGCAATGTGAGATCGCAGCTGTCTCTTCCTTTTAACTGCTAGTGGGGGTGTGAGCTGATTGGGTGGGAACTTGGCTGTGTTCTGATTGGGTGGAGGCGTGTTCTGATTGGTTAGGGGCTTGGCTGTGCTCTGATTGGCTGGGGGTGTGTTCTGTTTGGGTGGGGGCTTGGTTGTGCTCAGCTTAGTCTGAGTTGCAGGGGGATTTGAGCTGGTGAGCTGCGTTGTTGTTGTTTGGTTTCGTGTTTGTGGCCGTGCGAGCTCTTCATGGTGGGTGTCAGTCTGCTTCATGTATGGATTGGAGGGGTTTAAAGTGGCTAATGATGCAGCTGCGGTCTGGCTTCTGGTCCTTGGTCGTGGCTCATTATCAGTGTGGGTTTGAGTCTGCTTTCTGCGTGGATGTGTGATGGTGACATCAGGTGTGGCACTCGTGAGTGTGGGTCTGGTGTCATTCGTCGTGTTAGGGACTCGTTTGTCAATAAGGGCGGGTTTCCAAATGGCTGGTAGGCGGGAGGTATCGTCTCGTTTGTTCATGCTGTGTGGGCGTTTTTCTATCTCGATGGCTTCTCTGATTATTCTGTTGTTAAAGTGTTCAGTTTTGGCGATAGTTCTGGTCTTTTTAAAGTCAATATCATGTCCTGTGGCTTTAAGGTGTTGGACCAGGGAAGAAGTTGGTTCCTCTTTTCTGACTGAGTTCTTGTGTTCTTCTATGCGTGCACTTATTCGTCTGTTGGTTTGTCCGATGTATGTGGTGGGGCAGGCGGTGCATGGGATTTCATATACTCCTTGATTTTCTAACTCAATTTTGTCTTTGGGGTTCCTTAGGATGGTGGATATTTTTCGGTTTGTGCAGAATGCTGTCTTGATGTTATGTTTGTGGAGGATTTTGCTTATTCTGTCTGTGGTGCCTTTTATGTATGGGAGGAGGGCCTTGCCATTTTCTTGTTCTCTGTCTTGGATTTTAGTGGGGGTTTCTTTTTGGATTAGGTTGGTGATCTTATTTCTTTGGAATCCATTGGATGTGAGTACGTTAGTGAGGGTGTGTAGTTCGGTTTTTAGGTGTTGTTCGTCAGCTAAGCGTTTTGTTCTGGAAATGAGTGTCTTGGCTACAGAGTTGATCTGGGCAGGGTGGTGGTGTGAGAGTGCGTGCAGATAGCGGTTTGTGTGTGTTTTCTTCTGGTATATAGTGTGTCCTAGGGAGCCATTGGATTTTCTGTAGACTAAGACATCCAGGAAGGGAAGTTGGTTGTTCACTTCTGTTTCCATGGTGAACTGTATTTTGGGGTGTAGGCTGTTGAGGTGTGTGAGGAAGTTGTCCAGTTTTTCTTTCCCATGTGGCCAGATTATGAAGGTGTCGTCCACATATCTGAGCCAGAGTTTGGGTTTGTGATCGGATTTTTCTAGAGCTTGGGTTTCAAAGTATTCCATATAGAGGTTGGCAATGACAGGTGAGAGGGGTGATCCCATGGGTGCTCCTTCTGTTTGTTTGTATTTCTGTCCATTATAGATGAAGTATGTATTGGATAGGCAGTGGTTGGTCAGATCTAAGATGTGCTTGGGGGGGTTATATTTGTTTTGGATAACTGTCAAGGCTTCTTTGATTGGTACTTGGGTGAAGAGGGATATGACATCAAAGCTCACGAGTAGGTCACTGGGCTGTAAGTTTTGTTGCTTTATGATGTCTATGAACTGGAATGAGTTTTTTACGTATGAGGTGATGGATTCTGCATAGGGCTGTAGTTGTTTGGCGAGAAATTTGGCTAGGTTTTGTAGAGGTGAGCCTATGGAGCTGACTATGGGTCTAAGTGGGGTTCCTTCTTTGTGTATCTTGGGGAGACCATAAAGCTTAGGGCATCTGGATGATTTCTCTCTGGGTATGATTCTTTGCTGAATCTCTTCGCTGATGGGGGAGGCTTTTATTTTGGATCTGGTGGTTTTTTCCAGGTAGGTGGTGGGGTCTGTGTTTAGGGGTTTGTATATGGAGTCTTGGAGTAGGTTGGTTAATTTGGTTTGGTAGTCAGATGTGTTCATAACCACCGTGGCATTGCCCTTGTCTGCTGGTAGGATTATTATGCTGGTGTCTTCTTTCAGGTTAAGTAGTGCTGTCTGTTCCTCTTTGGGTAAGTTACTTTTGGGTGGCTTGCTGGTGCAGAGGATATTGGTGATTTCGAGTCTGATTCTGTTTGCATCGTCGGGGTTGATTTTGGTCAGGCTGGTTTCAACTCCGCATATAATGGTTTCAGTGGGGATGCTTTTGGGAGCGACTGCAAAGTTGAATCCTTTGGAAAGGACATTGGTTTCGGCTTTGGTGAGGATCCTATCTGAGATGTTATGCACTGTTTGTTTCATGTGTGGCTGTGAGGGTGGAGGGGATTGTTTCTGGCATTCTTGTAGTCTTCGGAGTTTGTTGGTGTGTGTGTCTGTCTTGAGGGTGGTCTGTGTTTCGGCTCTCCAGATGGCAAGTTGTTTGGATTTGTCCCAAAGTGCGGGGTGGATCTTGTTGCTGAGTTTGAGGTGAAGTGTGAGGAGATCCTTGTTGATTCGGTCTAGGAGGAATCTTTTTCTGTGGAGTTCATTTCTGATTAGGGCTAGTTCTGTTCTTTTCAGAATGCGTTTGGTGGCTGCAGAGTTGAAGTGGAATTTCAGTTGGAAGCCTGTGGGGATTAAATTTTGATCTCGGCAGTTGCGTAGGAATGCAAGGTCACATAAAATGGAAGCTCTTTGGACTTCGAGTTTTTCATAGGTCCTGGTCAGATGGTGGATTTCCTCCCCGTAGAGGTGGGATATTTGTTTTCTCAGGTTTTCGCGGGTGTTTGTATGTAGGTCTTTGGTTATTCGGGTCTTCTCCCACGTAAAATTGGAAGTGTCTTGGCGACGTTTCGACGAAGTCTAATCCAAAAAGAAACCCCCACTAAAATCCAAGACAGAGAACAAGAAAATGGCAAGGCCCTCCTCCCATACATAAAAGGCACCACAGACAGAATAAGCAAAATCCTCCACAAACATAACATCAAGACAGCATTCTGCACAAACCGAAAAATATCCACCATCCTAAGGAACCCCAAAGACAAAATTGAGTTAGAAAATCAAGGAGTATATGAAATCCCATGCACCGCCTGCCCCACCACATACATCGGACAAACCAACAGACGAATAAGTGCACGCATAGAAGAACACAAGAACTCAGTCAGAAAAGAGGAACCAACTTCTTCCCTGGTCCAACACCTTAAAGCCACAGGACATGATATTGACTTTAAAAAGACCAGAACTATCGCCAAAACTGAACACTTTAACAACAGAATAATCAGAGAAGCCATCGAGATAGAAAAACGCCCACACAGCATGAACAAACGAGACGATACCTCCCGCCTACCAGCCATTTGGAAACCCGCCCTTATTGACAAACGAGTCCCTAACACGACGAATGACACCAGACCCACACTCACGAGTGCCACACCTGATGTCACCATCACACATCCACGCAGAAAGCAGACTCAAACCCACACTGATAATGAGCCACGACCAAGGACCAGAAGCCAGACCGCAGCTGCATCATTAGCCACTTTAAACCCCTCCAATCCATACATGAAGCAGACTGACACCCACCATGAAGAGCTCGCACGGCCACAAACACGAAACCAAACAACAACAACGCAGCTCACCAGCTCAAATCCCCCTGCAACTCAGACTAAGCTGAGCACAACCAAGCCCCCACCCAAACAGAACACACCCCCAGCCAATCAGAGCACAGCCAAGCCCCTAACCAATCAGAACACGCCTCCACCCAATCAGAACACAGCCAAGTTCCCACCCAATCAGCTCACACCCCCACTAGCAGTTAAAAGGAAGAGACAGCTGCGATCTCACATTGCTCCTGGAAGCACGAAGCCGAGAACACCAGCCTGAAGATGACGAATGAGACTTCGTCGAAACGTCGCCAAGACACTTCCAATTTTACGTGGGAGAAGACCCGAATAACCAAAGACCTACATACAAACACCCGCGAAAACCTGAGAAAACAAATATCCCACCTCTACGGGGAGGAAATCCACCATCTGACCAGGACCTATGAAAAACTCGAAGTCCAAAGAGCTTCCATTTTATGTGACCTTGCATTCCTACGCAACTGCCGAGATCAAAATTTAATCCCCACAGGCTTCCAACTGAAATTCCACTTCAACTCTGCAGCCACCAAACGCATTCTGAAAAGAACAGAACTAGCCCTAATCAGAAATGAACTCCACAGAAAAAGATTCCTCCTAGACCGAATCAACAAGGATCTCCTCACACTTCACCTCAAACTCAGCAACAAGATCCACCCCGCACTTTGGGACAAATCCAAACAACTTGCCATCTGGAGAGCCGAAACACAGACCACCCTCAAGACAGACACACACACCAACAAACTCCGAAGACTACAAGAATGCCAGAAACAATCCCCCTCCACCCTCACAGCCACACATGAAACAAACAGTGCATAACATCTCAGATAGGATCCTCACAAAGCCGAAACCAATGTCCTTTCCAAAGGATTCAACTTTGCAGTCGCTCCCAAAAGCATCCCCACTGAAACCATTATATGCGGAGTTGAAACCAGCCTGACCAAAATCAACCCCGACGATGCAAACAGAATCAGACTCGAAATCACCAATATCCTCTGCACCAGCAAGCCACCCAAAAGTAACTTACCCAAAGAGGAACAGACAGCACTACTTAACCTGAAAGAAGACACCAGCATAATAATCCTACCAGCAGACAAGGGCAATGCCACGGTGGTTATGAACACATCTGACTACCAAACCAAATTAACCAACCTACT